>NC_071628.1:22359080-22564080 GCF_014839835.1 Dryobates pubescens | reverse complement strand
CAGCCCCCTGGGAAAATCCCAGCCCTGGGGTAGGGAAAAGCCCCAGGGGAAGTTTTCCATCCTGCCTTCCACACTGTTTTCCTCCCCCTCTCTTCAGCCCTTCCTCCCCCTCTCTTCAGCCCTTCCTCCCCCTCTCTTCAGCCCTTCCTCCCCCTCTCTTCAGCCCTTCCTCCCCCTCTCTTCAGCCCTTCCTCCCCCTCTCTTCAGCCCTTCCTCCCTCTCTCTTCAGCCCTTCCTCCCTCTCTCTTCAGCCCTTCCTCCCTCTCTCTTCAGCCCTTCCTCCCTCTCTCTTCAGCCCTTCCTCCCTCTTTCTGCAGCCCATATCAACCCCTGCTCTCTCCCCCCCCCAAATCCCTCCTGCCCCCCAACTTCCACCCCCCTGGGGAGCTGCTCCAGCTCTTCCCAAACTCCATCCTCTGCCAGGATGGAGCCTGCAGGTCACAGATCCAGCAGGGAGACCACAAACACAACGTGAAGGTTACTTGTAGGCTCCTGCCCCTGCCCCTGCTGCAGAGGAAGCTCTGCCCCTCACCCCCAGCCCCTGCAAACCAAGGGAAGGGGAAAAGTAGTTGGAAGGATCCCACCAAAACCTGCTGAGAGTCAGCTGTTGGCTTTGGGGTGTGTGTTTCAGGGATGACCACCCCAAAACCTCTGCTCCTGAGATGCTGGTGGGGACTGAACACCTCCCAGGGTCAGCCAGCATCTCCCAGGGGGCAAGGAGCCTCTCCCAGGGGGGAAGGAGCCTCTCCCAGGGGGGAAGGAGCCTCTCCCAGGGGGAAGGAGCCTCTCCCAGGGGGGAAGGAGCTTCTCCCAGGGGAGAAGGAGCCTCTCCCAGGGGGGAAGGAGCTTCTCCCAGGGGAGAAGGAGCCTCTCCCAGGGGGGAAGGAGCCTCTCCCAGGGGGAAGGAGCTTCTCCCAGGGGCAAGGAGCCTCTCCCAGGGGGCAAGGAGCCTCTCCCAGGGGGGAAGGAGCCTCTCCCAGGGGCAAGGAGCCTCTCCCAGGGGAGAAGGAGCTTCTCCCAGGGGGAAGGAGCATCTCCCAGGGGGAAGGAGCTTCTCCCAGGGGGGAAGGAGCCTCTCCCAGGGGCAAGGAGCTTCTCCCAGGGGGGAAGGAGCCTCTCCCAGGGGGGAAGGAGCCTCTCCCAGGGGCAAGGAGCATCTCCCAGGGGGGAAGGAGCATCTCCCAGGGGGGAAGGAGCATCTCCCAGGGGGGAAGGAGCATCTCCCAGGGGGGAAGGAGCTTCTCCCAGGGGCAAGGAGCATCTCCCAGGGGCAAGGAGCATCTCCCAGGGGCAAGGAGCCTCTCCCAGGGGGGAAGGAGCCTCTCCCAGGGGGGAAGGAGCCTCTCCCAGGGGCAAGGAGCATCTCCCAGGGGGGAAGGAGCTTCTCCCAGGGGGGAAGGAGCTTCTCCCAGGGAGGGTTCCCCCCGGCTGGGATCCCTTACCCCAAGGGAGCTAAAATCTCTCATGAAAGGATTTTTTTCAGGGGTGCTCCGACCCCCGAGCAGGATTTGCCTTCCCCCTCCCCCCCGGGCAAAGAGGCTGCAGACTGCAGCTCCCGGTTCCAACCTGGAGCCCTCAGCTCTACGGGGGGGGGGGCTTAAGCCCAGCTTCCCCCCCTCCTAACCCCCTCCCAGGCCGACTGACAACGAGGAGCGGAGCGAGGGGGGGAAGGGAAAGAAAGAGGAAAGAAGCTCCCCCCCCCAAAACCCCCCTCCACCAAGTTACCTTCTTCCGACCTCCTCGCCAGGGGCGTCAGGGGGAAGCGCGGCCTCGCTAAGCCGGGTCTAAAGCATCGGCCGGCCGGAGCCCGCGGCGGCTGCGAGCAGCCAGGCTTAAAGGCAAAGTTCAGCGCGGCAGGGAGCTGAGCGGAGGCCGCCGGCGGCTGGGGAACTTTATCCCCTCCATCGCCAGGAGGCCCTTGGCTGGGGGCCACCCTGGGCTTTGGGAAATCCAAACCAGCCAACCCCGTGCCCTGCTCTCCCTTCCATTAAGCACAGCTTAACCCAGCCCCCCCCCCCCCCCCCCGCCTTCCTCCCCCAGGCGGCTGCGGGCTCGGATGGGGCTGAGCTGCTCCCCCCCAGCCCTCCTGCGCCCCCGGGATTGAGGAGAGGGGACTGAGATGCTGCTGTGCGCCCCTCCCTCCTTCCCTCTCTCCCTCCCTCCCTCCCTCCTTCCCTTCTCTCATCCTTCCCTTTTCCCCTCCTTCCCTTCTCCCCTCCTTCTCCCTCTTTCTTCTCTCCCTTCTTCCTTCCCTTCTCCCCTTCTCCCCTCCTTCTCCCTCCCTTCTCCCCTCCTTCTCCCTCTTTCTTCTCTCCCTTCTTCCTTCCCTTCTCCCTCCCTTCTCCCCTTCTCCCTCCCTTCTCCCCTTCTCCCTCCCTTCTCCCCTTCTCCCTCCCCTCTCCCTCCCTTCTCCCTTCCTTTTTCCCTCCCTTCTCCCTCCCTTCTCTCCTCCCTTCTCCCTTCATTCTTCTTCCCTTCTCCCCTTCTCCCATTCTTCCTTCTCCCTCTATTCTTCCCTCCCTTCTCCCCTTCTCCTTACCCTCTCCCTCCCTTCTCCCCCCGTTCTTCCTTCCCTTCTCCCTTTCTCCCTCCCTTCTCCCCTTCTCCCTCCCTTCTCCCCTTCTGCCTCCCTTCTCCCCTTCTCCCTGGGATGCCAAACATCTCTGCTTCCTCCTGGGGCAGGAGGGCTCAGCATCCCCATGGCTCTCTGTTGGGCTCTCCCCAGCAGCTCTCTGTCTCTCTTCAGCTGGGGAGCCCCAACCTGGACACAGGATTGCAGCTGTGCTCTCAGCAGGGCAGAGCAGGGGGGGAGCAGAACCTCCCCAGCCCTGCTGGCCACACTTCTCTTGCAGCACCCCAGGCTCCCCTTGGCTCTCTTGGCCCCCAGGGCACATTGCTGCCCCCCAGCACTCCCAAGCTCTTTCTCCATGGAGCTGCTCTCCAGCAGGGCAACCTCTAACCTGTCCTGGTGCCTGCTGCTGTCCCTCCCCAGGTGCAGGACCCTGCACTTGGCCTTCTTGAACTCCAGGAGGTTTGCCTGCAGCTAGCTCTCAGCCTGCCCAGCTCTGTCCCAGCCTGAGGGGTGTCAGCCACCCCCTCCCCCAGTTTTGTGCCATCACTGAGCTTGCTGGGGGTGCACTCAGTGCTCTCAGCCAGCTGCTTGGTAAAGGCATTGAACAAAACTGGGGCAGCACTGGCCCCTGGGGAGCACCACTGGGGAACACCACTGGGGAACACCACTGGCCCCTGGGGACACCACTGGCTACAGAGGAAAGGAGTGAGGGGGGAAGGAACCCCCACACCCCCCCCTCCCCAAGCCACAAGGCCCTGGCAGGGTCATTCTTGTTCAGCAGGGCCCACGAGGTGTTGGCTAAAAATTAAGCTCAGCCTTCAACCCTGATTAGTTCTCCCCTGCTCCCCTTGCTGTCACATGTGGCCTGGGCATCTGTGTGTCCAGGGGATCAGCTTTTCTCCTGCCTTGCTGCCCCCTGGCCTCCCTGGGCAGCCTGCCCCAGGGCTCCCTCACTGCACAGAAGTTTCTCCTCCTGCTGAGCTGAAGCCTTCTCTGCTCAAGCTTGCATCCACTGCTCCTTGTCCTGCTCCTGTGCACCTTGCCACCTTGCCCCCCACCCTCAGGCATCGATCAGCTCCCTCTCAGCCTTCTCCTCTCCAGACTCAACAGCCCCAGGGCTCTCAGCCTCTCCCCACAGGGATGCTGCTCAAGTCCCCTGAGCATCCTTGCTGCTGCTGGGAAGGATGTGTTGGGCCAAGGAGCAGGTGGAGAAGGGCAGCACAGCTAAGGCTGCCTGCTCCTCCTAGCTGCCTGCACCCACCCCTGGGGCAAAGCATCCCCCCTCCCATCTTCCCCAGGCTGTGGCACCTGCCCTGCCCACCCCTGGCACTTGCTGTGTGAGCCCTGAGCAGGACCTGGCCAGCTCTGAGTGGGGCAGGTGGCCCTAAACTGAATTCACTGATTGCCCAGGCTGCAGCAAGGCAAAGCTTCCCTTCCCCTGCCTGCACTGCCACCCTGCCCCCTCCCCCTCCTTGCAAAGCTCTGCAGGAGCTGGGGAGAGGATTTGGCTCAGCTGATTCACACCAGTGAGGAGCTGGCCCTCCTGCCCCAGGAGGCAGCAGAGATGTTTTGCATCCCAGGGAGAAGGGAGAGAGAAGGGGAGAAGGGGAGGAAGAAGGGAAGAAGGGAGGGAAGAAAGGAGTGGAGAAGGAGGAAGAAAGGAAGGAGGAGGGAGAAGGGGAGAAGAAGGGAGAAAGGGGAGAAGGGAGGGAGAAGGGGAGAAGGGAGGGAGAAGGGGAGAAGGGAGGGAGAAGGGGAGAAG
Organism: Dryobates pubescens; assembly: GCF_014839835.1. Lineage (NCBI taxonomy): Eukaryota > Metazoa > Chordata > Aves > Piciformes > Picidae > Dryobates > Dryobates pubescens. Next base: position 22,559,746 of record NC_071628.1, on the reverse strand, counting down.
GGAGGGAGAAGGGGAGAAGGGAAGGAAGAAGAGAAGAAGGGGAGAAGGGAGGGAAGAAGGGAGTGGAGAAAGAGGAAGAGGGGAAGGAGGAGGGAGAAGGGGAGAAGAAGGGAGAAAGGGGAGAAGGGAGGGAGAAGGGGAGAAGGGAAGGAGAAGGGGAGAAGGGAAGGAAGAAGAGAAGAAGGGAGGGGAGAAGAGAGGGAGAAGGGAAGGAAGAATGGAGGGAGGAAAACAGTGTGGAAGGCAGGATGGAAAACTTCCCCTGAGGCTTTTCCCTACCCCAGGGCTGGGATTTTCCCAGGGGGCTGGGGAGAGCTGGGGCACAGTGAGGTCAGCAGCCACAGAGCTTCCTGCATCAGCTCAGCAGGGCCATGAGCTCAGCGTCCTCAGAGCCCCCTGGGGCTCAGCCTGTGCCAGGGGAAGGGCTGGGGAGGTGCCAGGCTCCAGGGTGGGAGTGAGGTCCTGGACCACTTGGGTCTGGGCGAGCTGGGGACAGGGTAGGATCTTGCCCCTGAAGAAAAAGCTGTGGGCAAGGGCTGGCAAGGACAGGTAGGATGGAGGTGAGGAAGCAATCCTTCCCCAGGAGGGTGGTGAGAGCCTGGCACAGGCTGCCCAGGGAGGTGGTGGCAGCCTCCTGCCTGGAGGTGTTTGCAGCCAGGCTGGAGGTGGCTGTGAGCAACCTGCTGTGATGTGAGGTGTCCCTGCCCATGGCAGGGGGGCTTGGAGCTGGCTGAGCCCTGAGCTCCCTTCCAGCCCTGCCAGCTCTGTGACCCCTGGGCTGCTCCCACTGCAGCCATGCAAAAACACAAAGCCCAAATCTTATGCCCCCAGGGGCTCAGCTGTTGGTTTATCCCCCCCCCTCCCCCCAGGCTAAGGTTGTTGTTCCAAGCTTGCAGCAGCATGCAGGGGCTGGAATGTGGAGCTGTGCTGTGGGGCTGGCTCAGAGCAGGGCCATCTGCTAGCTCAGCCCCAGCCCCAGCTCACATTTCACTGCAGACCTCCCAAAAAGCTGTGGGAATTGCCCTTCCCAGCAGCCAGGGGAGGCAATGAGAGCTGGCAGGGCAGGAGGCTCCTGGGCAGGACCTGACTGCTGCTGGCCCCAGCCCCTGCCCACCCCCAGCCCAGGCCACCTCCTGGATGGCACTTCCAAAATCAGGGAACCAATAAGGTTGGGAAAGGCCTCAGAGAGCTCTTCTGCTGCTGCAGCCCAGGCTGGGATTGTCCCTGCTCCACCTTCTGTGGCCTGCAGCCAGCCCCAAGGGGATCTTTCTTCCTGGGGAAGTTGAGGGTTTGCTCATCTTTGGGAGCTAGGTCTGAGTGGCTCTGGGATTGGTTAGGAGGCCATGGGGGTGTTGGGTGGAGGGACTCAGTCACCTTAGGAGCATAGAATCATCAGGCTGCAAGAGCCCCTTCAGACCCCAGCATTCCCAGGCCCTTCCCAGCCTCAATGGGTTTAGGATTAGCACTCTTCCATGCTGCCCCAGGGAAGAGTTTGGGCTCCACAAGAATCTAGCACAGGCTGTGTGGAGGCAGGAGTGGGCTTGGGGGGAAGGGAAGGGAAGGGAAGGGAAGGGAAGGGAAGGGAAGGGAAGGGAAGGGAAGGGAAGGGAAGGGAAGGGAAGGGAAGGGAAGGGAAGGGAAGGGAAGGGAAGGGAAGGGAAGGGAAGGGAAGGGAAGGGAAGGGAAGGGAAGGGAAGGGAAGGGAAGGGAAGGGAAGGGAAGGGAAGGGAAGGGAAGGGAAGGGAAGGGAAGGGAAGGGAAGGGAAGGGAAGGGAAGGGAAGGGAAGGGAATTAACCAGTTTGGAAGAGATCTTAGAGCTCATCCAGTCCAACCTCTCCCCCAGCACCATCTGATTAACTCAACCATGGCATCAAGGGCCACATCCAGGCACTTCCTAAACACCTCCAGCCATGGGGACTCCACCACCTCCCTGGGCAGCACAGCCCAAGGGCCAATTCCTCTGGCTGGCAAGAACTTTCTCCTCCCCTCCAGCCTCAGCCTCCCCTGGCACAGCTGCAGACTGTGTCCTCTTGTTCTGGGGCTGCTTGCCTGCCTGGCAGAAGAGCCCAAGCCCCAGCTGGCTCCAAGCTCCCTGCAGGGAGTTGCAGAGAGCAAGAAGGTCTCCCCTGAGCCTCCCTCTTCTGCAGGCTAAGCAAGCCCAGCTCCCTCAGCCTCTCCTGCCAGGGCTGTGCTCCAGACCCCTCCCCAGCCTCCTTGCCCTTCTCTGGACACCTTCAAGTCTCTCAGTATCTCAGGGCAGCAGCTCCTGACCCACATGCAGGCACCAGGACAGGGGAGGGGATGACCTGCTGGGAAGCAGCTCCCTGGAGAAGGAGCTGGGAGTGCTGGTGGGCAACAAGTTCCCCAGGAGCCAGCACTGTGCCCTCACAGCCAAGAAGGCCAAGGGTCTCCTGGGGTGCCTGAGGAAGAGTGTGGCCAGCAGGCTGGGGGAGGTTCTCCTGCCCCTCTGCTCTGCCTTTGTCAGGCCATAGCTGGAGTCTGGACTCCTGTGTCCAGCTCTGGGCTCCCCAGCTCAAGAGGGACAGGGAACTGCTGGAGAGAGTCCAGGGGAGGCTGCAAAGCTGCTGAGGGGCCTGGAGCAGCTCTGGGAGCAGCACAGGCTGAGAGCCCTGGGGCTGAGAGCCTGGAGCAGAGCAGCCCCAGAGGGGAGCTGAGCAATGCTCAGTGAGAGCTGCAGGGCAGGGGGCAAGAGGCTGGGCCCAGACTCTGCTCAGTGGTGCCCAGGGCCAGGCCAAGGAGCAAGGGGCACAAACTGGAGCCCAGGAGGCTCCATCTGAGCAGGAGGAGAAAGTTGTTGGGTGTGAGGCTGCTGAACCCTGCAGCAGGCTGCCCAGAGAGGCTGTGGAGCCTCCTGCTTGGAGAGCTTCCAACCCCCCCTGGCCATGGTGCTGCTGAGCAGGCTGCTGTGGGTGCCCTGCTCTGGCAGGGGGGGGAAGAAGATGATCCCCAGAGGTCCCTTCCAACCCCCTGCAGGCTGGGGTTCAGGTGGCTGCATGCCCCTTCTGCTTCAGTGGAAGCTGATGCAAGAGTCAGCTCCACAGAGCACGGCTTCAGCACCAGCAGCTCCTGGAGGCTCTGCAACAGGCAGCAAACCCTTCCCTGGTGGAGCTCTGGAAAGAGAAAGGGGCTGGAGGAGCCACCAGGGACCCACAGCCTGCCTCAGCATGCCCTGGGAGCTTGGCATCGCCCTGGCTAGCCTGGGGCTGTTTGCTGGGAGGCAGCCAGCACTTTGTGTCTTGTTACCTGGTTTCCCAGCAAACAAACTGCAGCTCCCAGCCCTGGGCAGGGGCAGGAAGCCTCTCAGCAGCTCATCACGGCGAGGGCCAGGCTGGAGGTGGCTCTGAGCAGCCTGCTGCAGTGTGCATCAGCTCAGCAGGGCCATGAGCTCAGCATCCTCAGAGCCCCCTGGGGCTCAGCCTGTGCCAGGGGAAGGGCTGGGGAGGTGCCAGGCTCCAGGGTGGGAGTGAGGTCCTGGACCACTTGGGTCTGGGCGAGCTGGGGACAGGGTAGGATCTTGCCCCTGAAGAAAAAGCTGTGGGCAAGGGCTGGCAAGGACAGGTAGGATGGAGGTGAGGAAGCAATCCTTCCCCAGGAGGGTGGTGAGAGCCTGGCACAGGCTGCCCAGGGAGGTGGTGGCAGCCTCCTGCCTGGAGCTGTTTGCAGCCAGGCTGGAGGTGGCTGTGAGCAACCTGCTGCGGTGTGAGGTGTCCCTGCCCATGGCAGGGGGGTTGGAGCTGGCTGAGCCCTGAGCTCCCTTCCAGCCCTTAAGCACTGTGTGGTTCTGTGACCTCCTCACCGCCCCCGGAGAGGCTGTTTCAGCGGCTGGGACTCCTCTTCCTTTTGCTTCCTTTCGTTGCTGCCTTTGAGAGCTGCCTCCGTGCAACCAGCAGGCACCCAGAGCCCCCCGCAGGCACTGCCCTGCTGAGGGAGGGGCAGGGAGGGGCAGAGGAGTGGCCCTGCCTCGGATACCTGCCCCAGGCTGCCAGGAGGCCTTGCTGGAAGGCAGAGCCCTGCAGAGTGCCAGCTCTTGGGGGAGGGAGCCGGGGAAGGGAGCCCACCCCCTGCCCCCCGCAATGGCAGGCAGGGCAGGGGAGCCTGCCCTGCCCCCGGCCCTGCAGCGCTCCCGCCTGAGGGCCGAGGAGAAGACCCTGGACTTCGAGTTTGAGGTGCTGAGTGCCCAGTTCAACCAGAGGGGCTGCTATGCCCTGAGGCTCACCGTGGAGAACCCGCTGCTGGAGGGCTCCGGAGCCGGCATCCGGCTCCGCGTCGAGGCCGGGGCCGCGGTCCGGGGCCGCACCGGCACCACCGACGCCGTGGAGCAGCGGCAGCTCCACCGGAGCCTCTCCTTCCGCAGGAGGAGGTTCACCTTCACCCTCCCCAGAGGTAAGGGGGGGGGCTGGGTGCCGCCCTGAGGTGTGCTGACCAGGAGGCTGAGCCAAGAGCAGGGCTCTGCAGCGGGCACAGCCTGGCCCGAGCCCCCTCTGCCCCTCCGCACCAGGCTCATCCCTTCGCCCCTGCAGCAAAGCCCTGGGCTGGAGTCAGGGCTGGCTGAGCTTGGTGGGGGTCCGCTGGAGAGGGGGGGGGGGTCCAACATCTCTGACCATGCAGCCACCACCATCCCCCCTCCCAAAAGCTGGTGGGCAAAGCCCTGAAGAGCAAATCCAACCGGCCCCTAACAGCTGCCCTGCACACGGCTCAGAGCCTGCCCTGAGCTCCTCCTCATCCAAAGGGCTTTGGCGCCAGGGGTGGTGACCCCACCATGGCCTGGGCAGCCTCTGCCGGCACCTGGTGGCCCTCCCAGGGTAGAAGTTGCTCCTGATGTCCAACCCATTGCTTGCAGTGTCCAACCCAAACCTCCCTTGGGCAGCAAAGCTGGGGAGGGGTCTGGAGCACAGCCCTGGCAGGAGAGGCTGAGGGAGCTGGGCTTGCTTAGCCTGCAGGAGAGGAGGCTCAGGGGAGACCTTCTTGCTCTCTCCAACTCCCTGCAGGGAGCTTGGAGCCATCTGGGGCTTGGGCTCTGCTGCCAGGCAGGCAAGCAGCCCCAGAACAGGAGGACACAGTCTGCAGCTGTGCCAGGGGAGGCTGAGGCTGGAGGGGAGGAGAAAGTTCTTGGCAGCCAGAGGAATTGGCCCTTGGGCTGTGCTGCCCAGGGAGGTGGTGGAGTCCCCATGGCTGGAGGTGTTGCAGAGGGGATTGGATGTGGCCCTTGGAGCCAGGGTTGAGCTGTCAGGAGGTGCTGGGTGACAGCTTGGGCTGGATGAGCTCTGAGGTCTCCTCCAGCCTGGTTGATCCTGTGATTCAAGGCCACCCATTCCCTCTCCTCCTAGCAGCAGCTACCCATGGCTGGCTGCATCCAGGCTGGAGAGCCCTGGTTGGTAGCATCCACAGAGCAGAGCTAAAGCAGAGCTGCTGCTGGGTGAGCCCAGGAGAATCACAGGGGTTGGAAGGGACCCCCCCCAAGGTCATCCAGTCCAACCCTCCCCCCCCTGCCAGAGCAGGGCCACAGGATCCAGCACAGGTCACACAGGAACAGAGCCAGGTGGGGAGGGAAAGGCTTCAGAGCAGGAGATGCTTCTGGGCCCTTCAGCCCTGCTCAGCCTCCCTCCTTCAGCCCTGCTCAGCCTCCCTCCTTCAGCCCTGCCCAGGCACACTCCCTCCCTCCTTTAGCCCTACGCAGTCTCCCTCCCTCCCTTCTTCCCTTCAGCCCTGCCCAGGCACCCTCTCTCCCTGCTCCCTTCAGCCCTGCCCAGGCACCCTCTCCCTCTCTCCCTTCAGCCCTGCCCAGGCACCCTCTCCCCCTCTCCCTTCAGCCCTGCCCAGGCACCCTCTCCCCCTCTCCCTTCAGCCCTGCCCAGGCACCCTCTCCCCCTCTCCCTTCAGCCCTGCCCAGGCACCCTCTCCCCCTCTCCCTTCAGCCCTGCCCAGGCACCCTCTCTCCCTGCTCCCTTCAGCCCTGCCCTGGCACCCTCTCCCCCTCTCCCTTCAGCCCTTCCCTGGCACCCTCTCTCCCCGCTCCCTTCAGCCCTGCCCAGGCACCCTCTCTCCCCGCTCCCTTCAGCCCTGCCCAGGCACCCTCTCCCCGCTCCCTTCAGCCCTGCCCAGGCACCCTCTCTCCCTGCTCCCTTCAGCCCTGCCCAGGCACCCTCTCTCCCTGCTCCCTTCAGCCCTGCCCAGGCACCCTCTCTCCCTGCTCCCTTCAGCCCTGCCCAGGCACCCTCTCTCCCTGCTCCCTTCAGCCCTGCCCGGGTCCCCTCTCCCCTGCTCCCTTCAGCCCTGCCCAGGCACCCTCTCCCCCGCTCCCTTCAGCCCTGCCCAGGCACCCTCTCCCCCTGCTCCCTTCAGCCCTGCCCAGGCACCCTCTCCCCCGCTCCCTTCAGCCCTGCCCGGGTCCCCTCTCTCCCTTCAGCCCTGCCCAGGCACCCTCTCTCCCTGCTCCCTTCAGCCCTGCCCAGGCACCCTCTCCCCCGCTCCCTTCAGCCCTGCCCAGGCACCCTCTCCCCCTGCTCCCTTCAGCCCTGCCCAGGCACCCTCTCCCCCGCTCCCTTCAGCCCTGCCCGGGTCCCCTCTCTCCCCCTCTCCCTTCAGCCCTGCCCAGGCACCCTCCCTCCCTTCAGCCCTGCCCGGGCACCCTCTCCCCCGCTCCCTTCAGCCCTGCCCGGGTCCCCTCTCTCCCCCTCTCCCTTCAGCCCTGCCCAGGCACCCTCCCTCCCTTCAGCCCTGCCCTGGCACCCTCTCCCCCGCTCCCTTCAGCCCTGCCCGGGTCCCCTCTCTCCCCTCTCCCTTCAGCCCTGCCCAGGCACCCTCTCTCCCCTCTCCCTTCAGCCCTGCCCAGGCACCCTCTCCCCCTGCTCCCTTCAGCCCTGCCCAGGCACCCTCTCCCCCGCTCCCTTCAGCCCTGCCCGGGTCCCCTCTCTCCCCCTCTCCCTTCAGCCCTGCCCAGGCACCCTCCCTCCCTTCAGCCCTGCCCGGGCACCCTCTCCCCCGCTCCCTTCAGCCCTGCCCTGGCACCCTCTCCCCCGCTCCCTTCAGCCCTGCCCGGGTCCCCTCTCTCCCCTCTCCCTTCAGCCCTGCCCGGGCATTCTCCCTCCCTCCCTCCTACAGCCCTGCCCAGGCACCCTCTCCCCCGCTCCCTTCAGCCCTGCCCAGGCACCCTCCCTCCCTCCCTCCTACAGCCCTGCCCGGGCACCCTCTCCCCGCTCCCTTCAGCCCTGCCCGGGCACCCTCTCCCCGGCTCCCTTCAGCCCTGCCTCGCTGCCAGCAGGTTTCTGCCGGAACGACAGCAGCCACGACGTGAGGCTGCGCATCGAAGCCCTGCGCCTGCCGGGGAGGGCAGAGAGGGGCAGGAGGAAGAGGAGCAGGAGGGTGGGCGAAGCCTTCTTCGCCATCTACCCCCGCACCGACCAGCCCAGGACGAAGCTGTCCGCCGGCAGGGACGAGGACTGGTACCGCTACAGCTCCGTGCTGGCTCTGCTGCGGGCGGGCAGCCGGCCGCCGGCCATGCACTGCGGCCGCCTGGCGTTCGCCGCCTCCCTCCACGAGCACCGGCCCCCCCCGGCCCCAGCGGCACCCCGGCCCCTCTGCCCCAGCCCCCCGGGGGAGAGCCGGCGCCCGGCAGGGGCGGGAGGCGCAGCCCCGGGATCCCCGGCCCCGGCCCCCGCTGCCTGCCGCCGCCGGCCGCCGCCGCCCGAGGCCGCTTGCCGCTCGCTGCCCCCCGAGGGCCGTGCCCGCTCCCCGCAGGTAGGAGAGCTCAGAGGGGCTGTGCCGGGTGCCCAGGGAGGTGCTTGAGGCCCTTTCCCCTGGGGGTATTCAAGGGGAGGCCCTCGGGCAGCCTGGCCGAGGCTGTGGCCGCTGGCTGCGGGGAGGTTGGGCTGGAGGAGCTCTGGAGGTGCCTGGAGCGGTCTGTGACGCTCTGCAAGGAGAGGAGAGCAGCTTGCTAAAGGCAGGATGTGGCCCTAGGGTGCCTGGAATCCCCCAACACCCCCTCCCCAAGCCCCAAGGAATCACTGAGTCCTTAACTCAGGTCCCCCCAGGCCAACCCTCCGCCTGGCACCACCCTGCCCACCGAACCACGTCCCGCAGCCCCACGGCCACCCAGGGCCTTTGGGAGCACCACCAGGGGTGGGGACTCCGTCACCCCCAGCCTGGGCAGCTTGTCCCAGGGCTTGGCCACTCTTGCACAAGCATCAGAAACCACAGAGACATCCAGGTTGGACCAGAGCCTCAGGATCACCAAGGGGTGGCCTAAGCAGTGCTGAGCCCAGGGCACAATGACCTCCCTGCTCCTGCTGGCCACACTCTGCCTGCTGCAGGCCAGGCTGCCCTTGGCCTTCTTGGCCCCCTGGGCACACTGCTGGCTCCTCTTCAGCTGCTCTCCACCCCTCCCCCCAGCTCCCTCTCTGCCTGGCTGCTCTCAGCCACTCTGTCCCCAGCCTGCAGCACTGCCTGGGGTTGCTGTGGCCAAGGTGCAGCCCCTGGCACTTGGCTGTGTTCAATCTCCTGCCCTTGGCCTCTGCCCATCTGTGCAGCCTGGCAAGGTCCCTCTGCAGAGCTCTCCCACCCTCCTGCCCCCAGCTTGCTCTCATCTGCACATTTCCTGATGACTGACTCAATCTCAGAGACCTCCAGGACAAAAGCAAGCTGGCACCAGCTGGAGATGCAGGCAGAGCCTTGGGCAGGGGGCAACCACCCAGGCAACAGCAGTAAAGACGGTCCTGCAGCTGAGCCATGCCCAGAGCTGCAGGAAAAGATCCCTTCTGAGGTTCCCCCCTGGCCCTGCCCACCCCAGCCTGCCCCAACACAACATCAGCCACCACCCCCCAAGCACATCTGGCCCCAGGTCTCACCCAGCAGCAGCAGAACCTCCAACCCAGCTGCTTAGCCTCCTCAAGTGCCCCTCAGCTTCCTGGGCAGCCTCTCCAGCACAGCCATCCCCCTGCCCCCCAGAAAACTGAAGGTGAAGCCTCCCAACCTCTCTCCACCCTCCTCTGACCACCTCTTTCAAGGGTTGGGGGGCAGCTGCTTCCCAAGAGAGGCAGCTGGGACCTGGGCAAGAGCTCCCCAAAAAGGATGGGCAGAGGGCTGGGCCTCTCCTGGCAGGACAATGAGCAAATTAGAGGATGGAGCTGGGGTGAGGATGGAGCTGGGGTGAGGATGGAGCTGGGGTGAGAGGATGGAGCTGGGGTGAGAGGATGGAGCTGGGCTGAGGATGGAGCTGGGATGAGAGGATGGAGCTGGGGTGAGAGGATGGAGCTGGAATGAGGATGGAGCTGGGGTGAGAGGATGGAGCTGGGGTGAGAGGATGGAGCTGGGGTGAGGATGCAGCTGGGGTGAGAGGATGGAGCTGGGGTGAGAGGATGGAGCTGGGGTGAGGATGGAGCTGGGGTGAGGATGCAGCTGGGGTGAGAGGATGCAGCTGGGGTGAGAGGATGCAGCTGGGGTGAGAGGATGGAGCTGGGGTGAGGGTGGAGCTGGGGAGAGGATGGAGCTGGGATGAGAGGATGGAGCTGGGATGAGAGGATGGAGCTGGGATGAGAGGATGGAGCTGGGGTGAGGATGCAGCTGGGGTGAGAGGATGGAGCTGGGGTGAGAGGATGGAGCTGGGGTGAGGGTGGAGCAGGGGTGAGAGGATGGAGCTGGGGAGAGGATGGAGCTGGGGTGAGAGGATGGAGCTGGGGAGAGGGTGGAGCTGGGGTGAGGGTGGAGCTGGGGAGAGGGTGGAGCTGGGGAGAGGATGCAGCTGGGATGAGGATGGAGCTGGGATGAGGATGGAGCTGGGGAGAGGATGGAGCTGGGGAGAGGATGGAGCTGGGGAGAGGATGGAGCTGGGGTGAGAGGATGGAGCTGGGGTGAGGATGCAGCTGGGGTGAGGATGCAGCTGGGGTGAGGATGCAGCTGGGGTGAGAGGATGGAGCTGGGGTGAGAGGATGGAGCTGGGGTGAGGATGCAGCTGGGGTGAGGATGCAGCTGGGGTGAGGATGCAGCTGGGGTGAGGATGCAGCTGGGATGCAGGTGGAGCATCTCCCTGGGGTATGAGGAGCAGGGAAAGGGCTGCTCCAGCCCAAAGCTGAGCTTTCAAACCTTTCTTTCCCTCTTCCCAGAGGCTGAGGGCTGACCCTGCCCTCAGCTCCTCCCCAGAGCTCCTGAGTGGTGATTCAGCAGCTCAGCAGCCTTCCTCCTCATCGTCCTCCTCCTCCTCCTCTTCCTCTGTGCCTGCCCTAAGGCTGAGCTGCAGCAGCTTCCACCTCTCCTCCCCGGGCTGCAGCCAGGATCAGGCCTCTTGGCCAGCACAGGTGAGTGGAGCTGCTGGAGAAGTCTCCATCCTGGCTTGATAGATTCTGGACTGAGGGAGCTGGGGTTGTGCAGCCTGGAGAAGAGAAGAGAAGGTTCCCAGGAGACCTTCTGGTGGCCTCCCAGGAGCTGCAGGGGGCTGCAAGGGTGTCAGGGAGGGATAGGGGTCTGGGAGACCTCTGAGGGGGGCAGGAATCAGGGCTGGGACAGGGAGGCAGCAATGGGCACTGGCAGCCCAGAAGGCCAAGGGCAGCTCAGCTGCCCTTGGCCTTCTGGGCTGCCAGTGCCCATTGCCAGAGGTAGAAGCCTCCTGCCTGGAGGTGTTTGCAGCCAGGCTGGAGGTGGCTGTGAGCAACCTGCTGTGGTGTGAGGTGTCCCTGCCCATGGCTGAGCCTTGAGCTCCCTTCCAGCCCTGAGGGTTCTGTGACAACAAAGCCTTTCTGTGCTTGCCAGCAGAGCTTGGTGGTGCTGGGGAGGAGCTGGAGGGGTCCACCTCCACCCCATCCCCTTCATCCCCCAGCCTGCTTGTGGGGGGATGGGAATGGGACCTCAGACCTGGCATTGCCAGGGGCAGGAGGGCAGCCCTGCAAGCTGCCTGGCCCCAGGCAGTGGCTGCTGTCACTTAGGAGCTCTCCAAACGCTGCCTTCAGGCATCTGGGGCCCGGCAGATCTCAGATCTTGCACCTTGAAGGGCTTCCACAAGCTGCAGGAAGCCTGAGGAAACCTGCTCCAAGAGGCTTCCAGCCTTGGGGATGTGAAAAGGGAAGCAAGGAAAACCTTACTGTGAGGAGGACACAGCCGTTGGTGTCCCTTGTCTGAGGGGGGGAAGCTGGATTGCAGCACAGGAAACAGCTCCTGCAGCCTCCCCAGGCTCCTGCAGCCTCCCCAGGCTCCTGCAGCCTCCCCAGGCACTCTCCCAGCCCTTCTCTCCTTCCCCTGTGTCCTCCAGCTGGGCTGGTTGGGAGGGTTTGAGGGTGGTGGGCTTGAGAGCAAAGTCTGCTGTGATCTGGAGGCCACCAGCAGATAATTCTGGGTCTGGGCTGGGGGCTGGAGCCCTGCTCAGCCCCTGAGCTCTGGGCAGGATGCTCCTGGGTCTGAGCTGTGGGCTGGAGCCCCGCTCAGCCCCTGAGCTGTGGGCAGGATGCTCCTGGGTCTGAGCTGTGGGCAGGATGCTCCTGGGTCTGGGCTGGGGGCTGGAGCCCTGCTCAGCCCCTGAGCTGTGGGCAGGATGTTCCTGGGTCTGGGCTGGGGGCTGGAGCCCTGCTCAGCCCCTGAGCTGTGGGCAGGATGCTCCTGGGTCTGGGCTGGGGGCTGGAGCCCTGCTCAGCCCCTGAGCTGTGGGCAGGATGCTCCTGGGTCTGGGCTGGGGGCAGGATGCTCCTGGGTCTAGGATGGGTGTTGGAGCCCTGCTCAGCACCTGAGCTGTGGGCAGGAAGCTCCTGGGTCTAGGATGGGTGTTGGAGCCCTGCTCAGCCCCTGAGCTGTGGGCAGGATGCTCCTGGGTCTAGGATGGGTGTTGGAGCCCTGCTCAGCCCCTGAGCTGTGGGCAGGATGCTCCTGGGTCTGAGCTGTGGGCAGGAAGCTCCTGGGTCTAGGATGGGTGTTGGAGCCCTGCTCAGCCCCTGAGCTGTGGGCAGGATGCTCCTGGGTCTAGGATGGGTGTTGGAGCCCTGCTCAGCACCTGAGCTGTGGGCAGGATGCTCCTGGGTCTGGGCTGTGGGCAGGATGCTCCTGGGTCTAGGATGGGTGTTGAAGCCCTGCTCAGCACCTGAGCTGTGGGCAGGAAGCTCCTGGGTCTAGGATGGGTGTTGGAGCCCTGCTCAGGCCCTGAGCTGTGGGCAGGATGCTCCTGGGTCTGAGCTGTGGGCAGGATGCTCCTGGGTCTAGGATGGGTGTTGAAGCCCTGCTCAGCACCTGAGCTGTGGGCAGGATGCTCCTGGGTCTGGGCTGGGGGCTGGAGCCCTGCTCAGCACCTGAGCTGTGGGCAGGATGCTCCTGGGTCTGGGCTGGGAGCTGGAGCCCTGCTCAGCACCTGAGCTGTGGGCAGGATGCTTCTGGGTCTGGGCTGGGGGCTGGAGCCCTGCTCAGCCCCTGAGCTGTGGGCAGGATGCTCCTGGGTCTGGGCTGGGGGCTGGAGCCCTGCTGAGCCCTGCAGCTGAGGGGCTCTGTGCTGGAAAGGTGGCAAAGGACTCCACAGGTGGTGGCTTGGGCCTGGGGAGTTCCTCAGTGCTGGACCTGAGCTGTGGGCAGGATGCTGAGCACCACCACCCCTCAGAACCCTGCAGCACCACCTCCCCCACCTTGCTTCTTCTCTGGAGAGGTCCCAACCCCTCCTGGCCCCAGGGCAGGCTGCTGTGGGCTCCCCTGCTCTGGCCAGGCTCACCTCGGGCTCCCTAGAGGTCCCCTCCTGCCCCATCCCTGCTGCCACGCTGCCATCACCTCTGCTTTTCCACCATCCCCTCCTTGCTCAGCCCCAGAGGGGCTGTCCAGACAGGCTCCTGAGCCAGGTCTTGGTTGGGTTTGCTCAGCAAAGCTCTCCCCAGCAGCTCTGGGGGCCTGGGGACCGACAGGGACCGGCTGTGACGCCGAAGGCTCTCAGAGCCCGGCCGGGAGGGTCAGGGCAGGCAGCAGCAGGAGGCAGCTCTGTGCTGGGCCCCCAGAGGCAGCAGCATCAATCACCTGCTGCTGAGCACAGCCTGCAAGGGCTTCCTGCTGCAAGCAGGGAGGGTAGGCAGCAATTCAGGAGTGAGGGCAGGGGGATGTGAGCTCCCTGCTCTCCTGTGGAGGGGGACAAGGGAAGGGAAGGGGACAGGGAAGGGGAAGGGAAGGGACCAGGTTGGAAGAGACCTTTGAGATTATCAAGTCCAACCTCTCCCCCAGCACCATCTGATCAACTCAACCATGGCACCAAGGGCCACATCCAGGCTCTTCCTAAACACCTCCAGCCATGGGGACTCCACCACCTCCCTGGGCAGCACAGCCCAAGGGCCAATTCCTCTTGCTGGCAAGAACTTTCTCCTCCCCTCCAGCCTCAACCTCCCCTGGCACAGCTGCAGACTGTGTCCTCTTGTTCTGGGGCTGCTTGCCTGCCTGGCAGAAGAGCCCAAGCCCCAGCTGGCTCCAAGCTCCCTGCAGGGAGTTGCAGAGAGCAAGAAGGTCTCCCCTGAGCCTCCTCTTCTGCAGGCTAAGCAAGCCCAGCTCCCTCAGCCTCTCCTGCCAGGGCTGTGCTCCAGACCCCTCCCCAGCCTCCTTGCCCTTCTCTGGACACCTTCAAGTCTCTCAATGGCCTTCTGAACCTGAGGAGCCCAGAGCTGGACACAGGACTCCAGGGCTGGCCTAAGCAGTGCTGAGCCCAGGGCACAATGACCTCCCTGCTGCTGCTGGCCACACTCTGCCTGCTGCAGGCCAGGCTGCCCTTGGCCTTCTTGGCCCCCTGGGCACACTGCTGGCTCCTCTTCAGCTGCTCTCCACCCCTCCCCCCAGCTCCCTCTCTGCACTGGAATGCAGGCACTGGAATGAGTTGCCCAGGGAGGTGGTGGAGTCCCCATCCCTGGAGGTGCTGCTTGGAGCTGTGGCTTAAGGGTGGACATGGTGGAGTCAGTTTGTGGCTGGACCCTGGGACCTTGGAGGTCTTTCCCAACCCAACTGAGCCTAAACTCCAGCAGGACTTGGCTGATCCACAGCTGGGAGAGTGCAGGCTGCTGAGGCATGGGAAGGGACAACTTCAGGGCACTGAGAGCTCCACCACAGGGCTGCTGCCTGCAGCAGGCTCATACCTGAGCATCATAAAGCCTCCCAGGTTGCTCCTGCAGAGCATGGTGATGTTGAACCTAAACTCCCTTTGAGGGCCTAAATATCTCCCTGGACTCCAGCAGGACTTGGCTGATCCACAGCTGGGAGAGTGCAGGCTGCTGAGGCACAGGGAAAGGGCAGCTTCAGGGCACTGAGAGCTTCACCACAGGGCTGCTGCCTGCAGCAGGCTCAGACCTGAGCATCTCAAAGCCTCCCAGGCTGCTCCTGCAGAGCATGGTGAAGGTGAACCCTAAACTCCCTTTGAGAGCCTAAATACCTCCCTGGAGTCCAGCAGGACTTGGCTGATCCACCACAGGGCTGCTGCCTGCAGCAGGCTCAGACCTGAGCATCTCAAAGCCTCCCAGGCTGCTCCTGCAGAGCATGGTGAAGGTGAACCCTAAACTCCCTTTGAGAGCCTAAATACCTCCCTGGAGTCCAGCAGGACTTGGCTGATCCACCACAGGGCTGCTGCCTGCAGCAGGCTCAGACCTGAGCATCTCAAAGCCTCCCAGGTTGCTCCTGCAGAGCATGGTGAAGGTGAACCTAAACTCCCTTTGAGGGCCTAAATACCTCCCTGGACTCCAGCAGGACTTGGCTGATCCACAGCTGGGAGAGTGCAGGCTGCTGAGGCACAGGGAAAGGGCAGCTTCAGGGCACCGAGAGCTCCACCACAGGGCTGCTGCCTGCAGCAGGCTCCTGCTGGCTCAGAGCTGAGCACCTCTGCAGCCCAGCAGAGCACATCCCTCTCCTTTGCTTGCCCCTTGCCACAGGCAGAGGCCTGGGGGAGCAGCTGCCTGCCGCTGCCTGCGTGCTGAGCATCTCATCCAGGGGGCAGTGGGGCTGATGGATGGGTGCTGAGCTCCCCCTAAAAGGCCAAGGCAGGGAGGGTGATGATTTCCCTGGGCTCTGCCCAGCCCAGCCTGTGGCTAATGAATGCTGAGGCACGGAGCAGCAGCACCTGCTGGCTCTTCAAATGCCTCACACGTGTCACAGAGCCAGACAGCTCCATAATTGTCCCAGGACCAGGGCTCAGCACCCAGCAGATCAATAACAGGCCATGGATCATCTCTCAGTCAGCTGAGGCTGAGGCTTGGAGCTGTCAGCCCCAGGGATCTCTCCTCCTCCCCCCCCCCCCCCCCCCCCCCCCCCCCCCAGCCTTGAAGGGATGGAGGAGAAGGGACTGAGCTTGCCAGGAGCCTTGGAGGAATCAGTTACAGGGGTTCAGCCCCAGGGGCAGCAGAAATCTGGAGAGCAGGGCTGGGGAGGAGCAGCTGAGGGAGCTGGGGGTGTTCAGCCTGCAGGGAGGAGGCTGAGGGAGACCTCCTTGCTCTCCACAGCTCTCTGAAAGGAGGCTGGAGCCTGGTGGGGGTTGGTCTCTTCTCCCAGGCAACAAGTGACAGGACAAGAGGGGATGGCCTCAGGCTGCCCCAGGGGAGGTCTAGGTTGGATAGTAGGAGAAACTTCTTCCCTTGAAAGGGTTCTCAAAGACTGGCACAGGCTGCCCAGGGAGGGGGCTGAATCCCCATCCCTGCAGGGGTTGAATCCCCATCCCTGCAGGGGTTTGAATCCCCATCCCTGCAGGGGTTTGAATCCCCAGCCCTGCAGGGGTTTGAATCCCCAGCCCTGCAGGGGGCTGAATCCCCAGCCCTGCAGGGGGCTGAATCCCCAGCCCTGCAGGGGGCTGAATCCCCATCCCTGGAGGTGTTTCATAGGTGCAGGGATGTGGTGCTGAGGGCCATGGCTCAGAGGATGTTGGACTCCAGGGTCTTTGAGGTCTGTTCCAACCAAAACTGATTCCAGTGGTTCTGAGCCAGTCCCTCCCTCTGGCAGCCCATTCCCCTTCCAGCAGGTCCTCCTGGAAGGAGCCAGCTTGTGGAGCTCTCCCTGGCAGTTGGACATGGCTTGCAAGCACACAGAAGCTGGTTTTGTTTCCAGGCTCCCTGGCCCAGCTGGCAGAGGCTCTCCTCCCAACACAGCAATCTGTTGCTGTCAGGGTAGAAGGGAACTGCAGCCTGTTGGCAGCAAACAAATGGCTCTGCAGACAGCTTGTCCTCCTGCTCCAGCTCCTGTGTTGGGCACCAAGGCTGGGAGAGCAGAGGGCCAGCAGGCAGCTGGGTGGGAGGCTGCTTCCCCCACGGGAATCCCAACCCCCAGCCAGGCTCTGCAAGGCCAGGGGTGAGTGCTGGAGCTCCAGCAAGGAGAAGCAGAGAATCATTTGGCTTGGAAAAGGTCCTTCAAGATCATGGAGGGCAACTGGCCAGAGAATGAGAGAGCTGGCAGGGCTGAGCTCAAAGCTCAGCCAGCTCCAAGCCCCCTGCCATGGGCAGGGACACCTCACACTGCAGCAGGTTGCTCACAGCCACCTCCAGCCTGGCTGCAAACACCTCCAGGCAGGAGGCTTCCACCTCTGGATCCTCTCCCTCCACCCCTGGCAATGGGCACTGGCAGCCCAGAAGGCCAAGGGCTGCCCTTGGCCTTCTGGGCTGCCAGTGCCCATTGCTGGCTCCCTGGCCCAGGCCTGATTCCTGCCCCCCTCAGAGGTCTCCCAGACCCCTATCCCTCCCTGACACCCTTGCAGCCCCCTGCAGCTCCTGGAAGGCCACCAGAAGGTCTCCTGGGAGCCTTCTCCTCTCCAGCCTGCACAACCCCAACTCCCTCAGTCTGTGCTCACAGCAGAGCAGCTCCAGCCCTCCAATTATCCTTGTGACCTTTCTGTGCACTTCCAGATCCTTCCTGGCACAGAGGCTCCAGAGCTGGCCCCAGAGCTCCAGCTGTGGTCTCAGCAGAGTGGAGCAGAGGGGCAGAATCCCCTCCCTGCCCTGCTGGCTCCCAAGGCTGCTGTTGAAACACAGCCCCCAGCACCACCTCTCTGCAGCTCTGAACCCCCTCCAGGGATGGGGTTTAGCCTCCCTGGGCAGCCTGGGCCAGGCTTTGGGAACCCTTTCAAGTCAAGAAGTTGCTTCTAGCATCCAACCTAAGCTTCCCCTGGTGCAACTTGAGGCCCTTTCTGGGCCCCTCAGTTTAGGAAAGGTGTTGAGATGCTGGAAGGTGTCCAGGGAAGGGCAAGGAGGCTGGGGAGGGGTCTGGAGCACAGCCCTGGCAGGAGAGGCTGAGGGAGCTGGGCTTGCTTAGCCTGCAGAAGAGGAGGCTCAGGGGAGACCTTCTTGCTCTCTGCAACTCCCTGCAGGGAGCTTGGAGCCAGCTGGGGCTTGGGCTCTGCTGCCAGGCAGGCAAGCAGCCCCAGAACAAGAGGACACAGTCTGCAGCTGTGCCAGAGGAGGTTGAGGCTAGAGGGGAGGAGAAAGTTCTTGGCAGCCAGAGGAATTGGCCCTTGGGCTGTGCTGCCCAGGGAGGTGGTGGAGTCCCCATGGCTGGAGGTGTTGCAGAGGGGCTTGGATGTGGCCCTTGGAGCCAGGGTTGAGTTGATCAGATGGTGCTGGGGGAGAGGTTGGACTGGATGATCTTGAAGGGCTTTTCCAACCTGGTCCATTCCATTCCATTCCATTCCATTCCATTCCATTCCATTCCATTCCATTCCATTCCATTCCAGTCTCCTGCTGTGGCTGTCTTGAGGCTGCTTTGTTGCCAGGGACAAGGAAGATTCATTTCCACCTCGGTGGTGCTGGGAGCTTTGCTGCCAGTGCCCATTGCCAGAGGTGGAGGGAGAGGATCCTGCCCCTCTGCTCTGGGGTGCCAGGGAGGGATAGGACTGGGGGGGATGGAGCAAAACTAGAAGTGGGGAGATTGAGCTTGGCTGTGAGGAAGAAGTTGTTGCCCAGGAGGGTGGTGAGAGCCTGGCACAGGTTGCCCAGGGAGGTGGTGGAAGCCTCCTGCCTGGAGGTGTTTGCAGCCAGGCTGGAGGTGGCTGTGAGCAACCTGCTGTGGTGTGAAGTGTCCCTGCCCATGGCAGGGGGTTGGAGCTGGCTGAGCCCTGAGCTCCCTTCCAGCCCTGACCCTTCTGTGCTTCTGTTTCCTTGAGCACCAAGGCTGTCAGGGAGGAGGACCTGGGGCCACAGCTGGCCTCATCTTGGCCCCTTCTCGGGGGTGGGGAGGGTTGGGTTCAGGCTGGGAGGTAACTCCGGGGTGGTGGTGGTGATGGTGATGATGATGATGATGATGATGGTGATGATGATGATGATGATGATGGTGGTGGTGGTGGTGGTGGTGGAGGTGGATCAAAGCTTCTGCCTGCCCAGCACTGCGGCAGCAGGCTCGGAGCAGAGGTGATGGATGGCCGTGTGGCTGCCGGCCGGCCCCCAGCCGCCTCATCCAGCGCTGCCCCCCGACGCCAGCGGCTGCGGCAGGATGGGGGCCGCAGGGGCTGCGAGGGGCCCGGAGCTGCCTGCGCTCCCTGGAAGCCCAATGAGGCTGAAAACCGACTGCTGCCCGGCAGGGTCACGGCACCGAGAGGAACAAAGCTGCTCCCGGAGAGCAATTTGCAGGGCTTTCGAGGAGCTGGCAGCCCAAGGCAGGAGGCTGCCTTGATGGGTTCGTCGGGGGGTTGGGAGAGGGGGGGAGGGCAGTGCTTCACCTTCCTCCAGCGCTCAGCATCCTTTCCTCATCCTCCTCCCCCCCGCTGGAGGCAGCCAGGAGTCGAAGGGCTCTGGGGTACTGCAGGATGGTTCCCAGGGAGGGGCTGCAGGGAGAGGATGTCCTCTCCAGCCAGGGGATTGCTTTCGGCTGGAAGGGATCTTCAAAGGGGCGTCTGGTCCCAGCCGCTGCAGTCAGCAGGGACATCAGCCAGCAGCAGCTTGCTCAGAGCCCCAGGCACCCTGACCTGACCTCTGTGGGCACCCTGGGCCAGGGTCTCACCACCCTCAGTGTCAATAAAATATCTTCCCTCTCTGTAGGCTGAATCTCCCTCTTCAGGTGTCCAGAGAAGGGCAAGGAGGCTGGGGAGGGGTCTGGAGCACAGCCCTGGCAGGAGAGGCTGAGGGAGCTGGGCTTGCTTAGCCTGCAGGAGAGGAGGCTCAGGGGAGACCTTCTTGCTCTCTGCAACTCCCTGCAGGGAGCTTGGAGCCAGCTGGGGCTTGGGCTCTGCTCTCAGGCAGGCAAGCAGCCCCAGAACAAGGAGACACAGCCTGCAGCTGTGCCAGGGGAGGTTGAGGCTGGAGGGGAGGAGAAAGTTCTTGCCAGCAAGAGGAATTGGCCCTTGGGCTGTGCTGCCCAGGGAGGTGGTGGAGTCCCCATGGCTGGAGGTGCTGAAGAGGGGCTTGGATGTGGCCCTTGGAGCCATGGTCGAGCTGTCAGGAGGTGCTGGGTGCCAGCTGGGACCTGATCAGCTCTGAGGTCTCTTCCAGCCTTACCGATTCTATGGCTCTGTGCTTCTTTTCCAAGCCCAGTGGCTGCGCAGGGCTGGGGGAGCTGAAGCTGCCCAGCTTGGTCCAAAGGCCTTCTCGGCTCCTCCCTGCTTGGGTGGAGTTGGAAATCCACATTTTCTGAGCTGAAAGAAAAGAAATCTTCTCAGATGGAGAAGAATCCTCAAGAGGTTCCCCCCACCCCCCCGGCTCCCCCCAGCCCAGAGCTGCAGCTTGATTTGCTTAGCTGTAGAGCAGCAACTCTTTGGCTGCTGGGAGGAAGGGGAGGAGGAGGAGGGGCTGCCAGCTCTAATTCCTGCAATTGAAGCCATCAACGTCCCCTTTCAGTGTCAACGAGCTGCTCGATGGGAAAAGCAAATGGGGTTAAAAAGGGAAAATTGCACATTTTAAGAGGCTGGGGGTAGAGGGAAGGGGGGGAGGGGAGGGAGACGAAATCACTGCGGTGCCGCTGATAAATGGAGAGAAGGTAGAACCCTCCTGATGGAGCTGCTTGAGCAGGAGCTGGGCTGCTGGCCCAGCTCATTATCTGCCAGGTGAATTGGGAGTTTGCTCCATGAGTGGAAGGGAAATGGATTGGGCAGGCTGGGTCTGCTGGGGGCTTTCACTGAGTCAGCCCGGAGGGGGTCCCCAGCCGGCGGCAGGGAGGGTCCCCGAGGGGAAGGGACTCGGGAGTCAACATCCCTGCAGGGTGCTTGAGGGGGGAAGCATCCTCCCTTCCGGCAGCCCTTCCCCCCCCCTCCAGACCACCCTGTGATCTCCAACGAGGCCTCTCAGGGTCCCCTCGGGCAGGCAGCTTGCTGAGAAAAGAAGAGGAGGAGCAGCCCCAGCAGTGGGGGCTAAGGGGGAGACAACTTGCTGGAGAGCAACAGGAGGAGGAACAGCCCAAGCTGAACCCTAAAGCCAAGGAGCAGAATCCTGCTTCCATCTCCTGCTGAGTGGGGAGTGGGAGCAGAGCAGCCCTGGCTGCCCCCCAGCAGTGGGGGCTAAGGGGGAGGCAACTTGCTGGAGAGCAACAGGAGGAGGAACAGCCCAAGCTGAGCCCCAAAGCCATGGAGCAGAATCCTGCTTCCATCTCCTGCTGAGTGGGGAGTGGGAGCAGAGCAGCCCTGGCTGCCCCCCAGCAGTGGGGGCTAAGGGGGAGGCAACTTGCTGGAGAGCAACAGGAGGAGGAACAGCCCAAGCTGAGCCCCAAAGCCAAGGAGCAGAATCCTGCTTCCATCTCCTGCTGAGTGGGGAGTGGGAGCAGAGCAGCCCTGGCTGCCCCCCAGCAGTGGGGGCTAAGGGGGAGACAACTTGCTGGAGAGCAACAGGAGGAGGAACAGCCCAAGCTGAGCCCCAAAGCCATGGAGCAAATGCCACCTCCCAGCCTCAGATGGGGCCTGGGAACCTTAGGCTGGATGCTAGGAAGAGATCCTTCCCAGCAAGAGGGATTGGGGAGGGCTTGGAGTCACCTTCCCTGGAAGGGCTCAAAACCAGCTTGGATGAGGCTCTGGCTGCCATGGATGAGTTGCTTGGATGGTGTTGGGTGAGAGGTTGGACTTGGTGGTCTCCAAGGTCTTCTCCAACCTGGGTAGCTCTGGGATTCTGTGGGATGGGAGCAGAGCAGCCCTGGCTGCCCCCCAGCAGTGGGGGCTAAGGGGGAGGCAAGCTGGTGAAAGAGCAACAGGAGGAGGAACAGCCCAAGCTGAGCCCCAAAGCCATGGAGCAGAATCCTGCTTCCATCTCCTGCTGAGTGGGGAGTGGGAGCAGAGCAGCCCTGGCTGCCCCCAGCAGTGGGGGCTAAGGGGGAGGCAACTTGCTGGAGAGCAACAGGAGGAGGAACAGCCCAAGCTGAGCCCCAAAGCCATGGAGCAAATGCCACCTCCCAGCCTCAGATGGGGCCTGGGAACCTTAGGCTGGATGCTAGGAAGAGATCCTTCCCAGCAAGAGGGATTGGGGAGGGCTTGGAGTCACCTTCCCTGGAAGGGCTCAAAACCAGCCTGGATGAGGCTCTGGCTGCCATGGATGAGTTGCTTGGATGGTGTAGGGTTAGAGGTTGGACTTGGTGGTCTCCAAGGTCTTCTCCAACCTGGGTAGCTCTGGGATTCTGTGAGATGGGAGCAGAGCAGCCCTGGCCAAGCAAGGAGGGAGAGAACCTCCTGGAGTCAGGAGGACAGAGCTGCACCACTGCCCTGCAGCTGAGCCCACTGCAGGGGCCTGGAGAGCAGGGCTGGGCAGGAGCAGCTGAGGGAGCTGGGGGGGTTCAGCCTGGAGGAAAGGAGGCTGAGGGGAGACCTCATTGCTCTCTGCAGCTCCCTGAGAGGAGGCTGGAGCCAGGGGGGTGGTGGGCTCTGCTCCCCAGGAACAAGGGCCAGGACCATAGAATCAGCAAGGTTGGAAGAGACCTCAGAGCTGATCAAGCCCAAGCTGTCACCCAGCACCTCCTGACAGCTCAACCATGGCTCCAAGGGCCACATCCAAGCCCCTCTGCAACACCTCCAGGGCCTCAAGTCCAGCTGAAGCTTCCTGTGCTCCACTTAGTGCCCAGAAGATTGGACTCAGGGTGAGGCAGAACCTCTTGTGCTCCAGTTAATGCCCAATGATCTCAGGGACCTGTTCCAGCCAGGACAATTCCATCACTCCCTGGCTCCGAGAGCAGGCAGACCATGGAGGAGCCTGCAAAAGTCCTTTGCTTCCCCAGGGCAGCATCCTGCTGCAATTGCCTCCCAGCTCCATGAGCCAGCAGTGTGCCCAGGGGGCCAAGAAGGCCAAGGGCAGCCTGGCCTGCAGCAGGCAGAGTGTGGCCAGCAGCAGCAGGGAGGTCATTGTGCCCTGGGCTCAGCACTGCTCAGGCCACCCCTGGAGTCCTGTGTCCAGCTCTGGGCTCCTCAGTTTCAGAAGGCCATTGAGAGACTTGAAGGTGTCCAGAGAAGGGCAAGGAGGCTGGGGAGGGGTCTGGAGCACAGCCCTGGCAGGAGAGGCTGAGGGAGCTGGGCTTGCTTAGCCTGCAGGAGAGGAGGCTCAGGGGAGACCTTCTTGCTCTCTGCAACTTCCTGCAGGGAGCTTGGAGCCAGCTGGGGCTTGGGCTCTTCTGCCAGGCAGGCAAGCAGCCCCAGAACAAGAGGACACAGTCTGCAGCTGTGCCAGGGGAGGTTGAGGCTGAAGGGGAGGAGAAAGTTCTTGCCAGCCAGGGGAATTGGCCCTTGGGCTGTGCTGCCCAGGGAGGTGGTGGAGTCCCCATGGCTGGAGGTGTTGCAGAGGGGCTTGGATGTGGCCCTTGGAGCCATGGTTGAGCTGTCAGGAGGTGCTGGGTGACAGCTGGGGTGTCCTGGTCTGGCCCTGGGGTGTCCTGGTCTGGCCCTGGGGTGTCCTGGTCTGACCCTGGAGTGTCCTGGGCAGGTTCTGGAGTGTCCTGTCCTGGCCCTGGGGTGTCCTGAGCAGGTTCTGGAGTATCCTGGTCTGACCCTGGGGTGTCCTGGTCTGACCCTGGGGTGTCCTGGGCAGGCTCCAGCCCTGCCTGCGGTTCAGCCCCGGCAGCGCTGAGCCCGGAGCCTGCAGGCTGCGGCTGCTGCCGGTGGTTGTTTAAGGCCAAGTGGTTCTTTTACCTCCCAGCCCCGGGGGGCTGCCAGGGGAGGGGAGGGGAAGCAGCTTCCTGGCGTTTAGCTGCCGCAAGGAGGCTTTGAAAGGAGCCTGGGGAGACATCACCGAGGAAAACTCACAGCAGCTCCACTCCATCTTCACTCCCCGAGCCCCACTGTTGTTTGATGGGCTCTCAGGAGGGGGATAAAGCTGCCACAGCCCCTGCAGCCCCTCATAAATCGCCACAGCTCAGGCTGGGAATGCTCTCAGCACTCTGAGCTGGGTGAAGAACTGGCTGGAGGCTGAGCCCAGAGAGTGGTGGTGAATGGTGCCACAGCCAGCTGGCAGCCAGGCACCAGTGGTGTGCCCCAGGGAGCAGTGCTGGGCCCCAGCCTGCTCAATATCTGTATTGATGATCTGGAGGAGGGGATGGAGTCCAGCAGCAGGAGAGGTGCAGCTGACAGCAAGCTGGGGGCAGGAGTTGAGCTGTCAGAGGGCAGCAGAGCTCTGCAGAGGGACCTTGCCAGGCTGCACAGATGGGCAGAGGCCAAGGGCAGGAGATTGAACACAGCCAAGTGCCAGGGGCTGCACTTTGGCCACAGCAACCCCAGGCAGGGCTGCAGGCTGGGGACAGAGTGGCTGAGAGCAGCCAGGCAGAGAGGGAGCTGGGGGGAATGGTGGAGAGCAGCTGAAGAGGAGCCAGCAGTGTGCCCAGGGGGCCAAGAAGGCCAAGGGCAGCCTGGCCTGCAGCAGGCAGAATGTGGCCAGCAGCAGCAGGGAGGTCATTGTGCCCTGGGCTCAGCACTGCTTAGGCCACCCCTGGAGTCCTGTGTCCAGCTCTGGGCTCCTCAGTTTCAGAAGGCCATTGAGAGACTTGAAGGTGTCCAGAGAAGGGCAAGGAGGCTGGGGAGGGGTCTGGAGCACAGCCCTGGCAGGAGAGGCTGAGGGAGCTGGGCTTGCTTAGCCTGCAGAAGAAGAGGCTCAGGGGAGACCTTCTTGCTCTCTGCAACTCCCTGCAGGGAGCTTGGAGCCACCTGGGGCTTGGGCTCTGCTGCCAGGCAGGCAAGCAGCCCCAGAACAAGAGGACACAGTCTGCAGCTGTGCCAGGGGAGGTTGAGGCTGGAGGGGAGGAGAAAGTTCTTGCCAGGAGGAGGAATTGGCCCTTGGGCTGTGCTGCCCAGGGAGGTGGTGGAGTCCCCATGCCTGGAGGTGTTTAGGAAGAGCCTGGATGTGGCCCTTGGTGCCATGGTTGAGCTGTCAGGAGGTGCTGGGTGGCAGCTTGGACTGGATGAGCTCTGAGGTCTTTTCCAACCTGGTTAATTCTATTCTATTCTATGCCATGCCATGCCATGTCATTTGTCATTCCATTCTCTCACCCTAGAGCAGCCAATCTCTGCTCCTGGAAGCTGGAGCTTGAGGGGCTCCCCATGAAGTTTCAGGGGGTTCTTAGGTCTTGGGCCTGAGGACAGAGGCTGCTGCCTTCTGCCCAGAGCAGCTGTGCATGGTGCCAGGGAGCGCTGGAGGGGCTGAAAGCTGCAGGGGGGCAGCCCCAGGAGCTCACCTCTGGGCTGCTGCTGCCCAGTGGCCCAGAGAGAGCCCAACTCAAAGGGCATCCCTGCAAGCATCAACAGTGCAGAGTCTGCTGGGGGGGAGCTGTAGCTCATGGTAACTCCTCAGGAGGTAGGGCTGGGGCCAGGCTGTCCCTGGGATGTTGTCCTGGCTCTGGGATGTCCTGGTCTGGAGAGGAGAAGGCTCCCAGGAGAGCTTCTGGTGGCCTTCCAGGAGCTGCAGGGGGCTCCAAGGGTGTCAGGGAGGGATAGGGGTCTGGGAGACCTCTGAGGGGGGCAGGAATCAGGGCTGGGACAGGGAGGCAGCAATGGGCACTGGCAGCCCAGAAGGCCAAGGGCAGCTGAGCTGCCCTTGGCCTTCTGGGCTGCCAGTGCCCATTGCCAGAGGTGGAGGGAGAGGATTCAGAGGTGGAAGAGGTGGAAGCCTCCTGCCTGGAGGTGTTTGCAGCCAGGCTGGAGGTGGCTGTGAGCAACCTGCTGTAGTGTGAGGTGTCCCTGCCCATGGCAGGGGGGGTTGGAGCTGGCTGAGCCCTGAGCTCCCTTCCAGCCCTCCCTTCCATCTGGCTGGGATCTTGTGAAGCATCAGCATGCAGCCAGGAAGGGGGGAAGCTTCAGGGGGTGGGGATAAAATGCAGCTGTGTGCTCCAGGTGTGGCAAAGGGATGGAGGCAGCCTCCCCAAGTGCCATGCTTGGAGGTTCCCTGCTGGCTCCCAGCCTGGGCTCTCCTCCCTGAGCTAAACGTTGGGCCCTTGAGGCTATTTATGTGCTGGCAGCTGGCAGCCAGGAGCAATTTAATCTTGGCTGAGCAGTGCTGGGGAGGAGCTGCCTGGGCCCCCAAGGCTGCTTTTTTGGTGATGAGAAAGAGGTTGAGAGGAAAAACAAATTAGGCTGTTGGCAGCTCAGGCCCCTCCTTAATCAGCCTCCCCTGGGAGCCATTAATCAGCAGCCTCAAGGAGGCTTGAAGGGAGGCCTCAGGGCTGAGGTGGGATCACAGGAGCCTGGGATGATAGAAGCAGGGAATCACAGAATGGCAGGGGGTTGGAAGGGACCTCTGGAGATCAAGCCCAGCCCCTCTGTGTGGTGCAGGAGGTGCTCTGCAGCAGCCTGTGCTGCTCCCAAGGCATCCCAAGATGCTTTAACCAGGCTGAGAGAGACTAGGGAGGCAGGGGGGTGGAAGGGACCTCTGGAGATCAAGCCCAGCCCCTCTGTGCGGTGCAGGAGGTGCTCTGCAGCAGCCTGTGCTGCTCCCAACGTGCTTTAAACCTGGGCTTTAACCAGGCTGAGAGAGCCTAGGGAGGCAGGGGGGTGGAAGGGACCTCTGGAGATCAAGCCCAGCCCCTCTGTGCAGTGCAGGAGGTGCTCTGCAGCAGCCTGTGCTGCTCCCAACGTGCTTTAAACCTGGGCTTTAACCAGGCTGAGAGAGCCTAGGGAGGCAGGGGGGTGGAAGGGACCTCTGGAGATGAAGCCCAGTCCCTCTGTGCAGTGCAGGAGGTGCTCTGCAGCAGCCTGTGCTGCTCCCAAGGCATCCCAAGGTGCTTTAAACCTGGGCTTTAACCAGGCTGAGAGAACCTAGGCAGGCAGGGGGTTGGAAGGGACCTCTAGAGATCAAGCCCAGCCCCTCTGTGCAGTGCAGGAGGTGCTCTGCAGCAGCCTGTGCTGCTCCCAGGGGATCCCAAGAGGCTTTAAACAAGCCTGAGGGATATGTTCAGGGGTGAACCTTGTAGGGTTGGACTTGGGGATCCTGAGTGTGTTTTTCACCTGAATGTTTCTGTGATTGATTGATTGATGGATTGATTGATTGATTGTGGGGTTGGGTTTGGCTTGGCAGGGAGGGGGAAGTTTTGCTTCCCACTGAGTGAGGGAAGCTGGAGGTGGTTAAAGTTCTCTTTGGGGGGGGATATGGTTCAGGGGTGAACCTTGTAGGGGTTCTGGGCTGGACTTGGGGATCCTGAGGGTCTTTACCAACATGAATGATTCTGGGATTGATTGATTGATTGTGGGGTTGGGTTGGGTTTGGTTCAAGGAGGGGGAAGTTTTGCTTCCCACTGAGTGAGGGAACCTGGAGGTGGTTAAAGTTCTCTTTGGGGGGGGATATGGTTCAGGGGTGAACCTTGTAGGGGTTCTGGGCTGGACTTGGGGATCCTGAGGGTCTTTACCAACATGAATGATTCTGGGATTGATTGATTGATTGATTGTGGGGTTGGGTTTGGTTTGGTTTGGCTTGGCAAGGAGGGGGAAGTTTTGCTTTCCACTGTGTGAGGGAAGCTGGAGGTGGTTAAAGTTCTCTTTGGGGGGGGATATGGTTCAGGGGTGAACCTTGTAGGGTTCCTGGGCTGGACTTGGGGATCCTGAGGGTCTTTACCAACATGAATGATTCTGGGATTGATTGATTGATTGATTGATTGTGGGGTTGGATTGGGTTTGGTTTGGTTTGGCTTGGCAAGGAGGGGGAAGTTTTGCTTCCCACTGAGTGAGGGAAGCTGGAGGTGGTTAAAGTTCTCTTTGGGGGGGATATGGTTCAGAGGTGAACCTTGTAGGGGTTCTGGGCTGGACTTGGGGATCCTGAGGGTCTTTACCAACATGAATGATTCTGGGATTGATTGATTGATTGTGGGGTTGGGTTGGGTTTGGTTCAAGGAGGGGGAAGTTTTGCTTCCCACTGAGTGAGGGAACCTGGAGGTGGTTAAAGTTCTCTTTGGGGGGGGATATGGTTCAGGGGTGAACCTTGTAGGGGTTCTGGGCTGGACTTGGGGATCCTGAGGGTCTTTTCCACCTGAATGATTCTGTGATTGATTGATTGTGGGGCTGGGTTGGGTTGGGTTGGGTTTGGTTTGGCTTGGCAAGGAGGGGGAAGTTTTGCTTCCCACTGAGTGAGGGAACCTGGAGGTGGTTAAAGTTCTCTTTGGGGGGGGATATGGTTCAGGGGTGAACCTTGTAGGGGTTCTGGGCTGGACTTGGGGATCCTGAGGGTCTTTACCAACATGAATGATTCTGGGATTGATTGATTGATTGTGGGGTTGGGTTGGGTTTGGTTTGGCTTGGCAGGGAGGGGGAAGTTTTGCTTCCCACTGTGTGAGGGAAGCTGGAGGTGGTTAAAGGTCTCTTGGATGTGGTGCTTGGGGGGGATGTGGTCTGGGGGTGAACCTTGTAGGGGTCCTGGCTTGGGCTTGGGGATCCTGAGGGTCTCTTCCAACCTGAATGATTCTGGGATTGATTGATTGATGGATTGGTTGATTGTGGGGTTGGGTTTGGCTTGGCAGGGAGGGGGAAGTTTTGCTTCCCATGAGCGAGGGAGCTGAGAAGCCAAGCGTGGGCTCTCACCTGGAGCTGCAGGCAGCTTTCCTCCTGCCTGGCATGGAAGGTGGGGAAACCAGCCCTGAATTTCCTCTTGGCTCTGAGCAGCAGCTTGGATTTCTTTCTTTCTTTCTTCCTTTCTGTTTTCCTCCCCATTTCTGGGGGCTAACCCCAGCCTTGGGAGGGTTTGGGTAGCAGTTGCCTGCACAGTCTGGCGTCGTTCACGCCTGGCTGTATTTAAAACGTTTCCTCCTCCCTGCTGCCTTTTCCTTTGCTTCCCCAGCCCTGAGTCGCTCATCCAAACTCCCTCCCTAATTACCCAGCAATCAAACCTCCTCGGTGGTGGCTTTTGGAGGGGGGGAGGGAGCTGGAAAGGAGGTGGGTGGAGGGAGAAAACAACCCACCAACCACGTCTGCAGAGCAAACTGCTTCTGTTACCTGGGACGTGAAAGAAAAGAGGGAAGAAGTGATGGGGGGAAACGACCTGGAGCTGGAAATCAAGGGGCGGGCGGGGAGGGGGGAGCCAGCATCACAGCCACAGGTCCTGGGCTCCATCGGTGAGCCTGGAGGGCTATACAGTTCCAAGCAAGGTCATCTGCCAGCTGGAATTCCTCTGGATTGGGGGTTTTGGGGAGCACTGGGGGTAGGGGGGTGCAAATCCTCCTCGAATCCCCAGAGCTGGAGCGTGGGCAGAATGTTTTCCTGGGAGGGGAGCAGGGGCTCCGTGGAGAGCAGCCCTGCCCCTCAGAAACCTACCCTCCTACCACCCTTACCCGGGGCTCTTAGAGCCCAGGCTGTGCTTACCTCTTTCACCCCTCCCCAGCTCCATCCCAGGGTTTTCCCTCTTTGCTGAGGCTAGGATGGGGCAGAATCAGAGGTTCACAGAAGGGCTTGGGTTGGAAGGGACCTTCCAGATCATCCAGTTCCAAGCCCCCCCCGCCCTGGGCAGGGACCCCTCCCACCAGCCCAGCTTGCTCAAAGGCTTCATCCAACCCGGCCTTGAACACCTCCAGGGAGGAGGCATCCACAGCCTCCCTGGGCAGCCTGTGCCAGGCTCTCCCCACCCTCAGGGATCCGTGGTGGTTTGCTTTAGGATCAGGTTTGGGCTCTTCCATATCCCCTTTCCCTCCTTCCTCTCTGGGGAGGCCTTGGGGAGGGGTCAGGATCGCCACCTCGTGCTTGCTGGGGGTGCTTGGGGATGGGGTGCTCGGGGAGGGGGTGCCCAGGGAGAGCCTGAGCCTGGAGGAGCCACTTCTCAGGGCACCATCTCACATCAGTTCTCCTATCAGCAGGGAGCTGGAACTGGGCTTGGGATTAGGATTGGGAACCATTTCCACCTCCTCCTCTCCCCCTTCCCCCAGCCCCTCTGGGAGTTACCTAACCCTCCCCCCCCTGCCCCCCCCGCACCTAACCCTCCCCCCCCCCCCCGCTGCACCTAACCCTCCCCCCTCCCCCGCTGCACCTAACCCTTCCCCCCCCCGCTGCACCTAACCCTTCCCCCCCCCGCTGCACCTAACCCTTCCCCCCCCCGCTGCACCTAACCCTTCCCCCCCCCCGCTGCACCTAACCCTTCCCCCCCCCCGCTGCACCTAACCCTTCCCCCCCCCCCCTGCACCTACCCCTCCCCCCCCCCCGCTGCACCTAACCCTTCCCCCCCCCCGCTGCACCTAACCCTTCCCCCCCCCCGCTGCACCTAACCCTTCCCCCCCCCGCTGCACCTAACCCTTCCCCCCGCCCGCTGCACCTAACCCTTCCCCCCCCCGCTGCACCTAACCCTTCCCCCCCCCCCGCTGCACCTAACCCTCCCCCTCCCCCGCTGCACCTAACCCTTCCCCCCCCCGCTGCACCTAACCCTTCCCCCCCCCGCTGCACCTTACCCTTCCCCCCCCCGCTGCACCTAACCCTTCCCCCCCCCCGCTGCACCTAACCCTTCCCCCCCCCCGCTGCACCTAACCCTTCCCCCCCCCCGCTGCACCTAACCCTTCCCCCCCCCGCTGCACCTAACCCTTCCCCCCTCCCGCTGCACCTAACCCTCCCCCCCCCGCTGCACCTAACCCTTCCCCCCCCCCGCTGCACCTAACCCTTCCCCCCCCCGCTGCACCTAACCCTTCCCCCCCCCCTCTGCACCTAACCCTTCCCCCCCCCCGCTGCACCTAACCCTTCCCCCCCCCCCGCTGCACCTAACCCTCCCCCCCCCTGCACCTAACCCTCCCCCCCCCCCTGCACCTAACCCTCCCCCCCCCCGCTGCACCTAACCCTTCCCCCCCCGCTGCACCTAACCCTTCCCCCCCCGCTGCACCTAACCCTCCCCCCCCCGCTGCACCTAACCCTCCCCCCCCCGCTGCACCTAACCCTCCCCCCCCCCGCTGCACCTAACCCTTCCCCCCTCCCGCTGCACCTAACCCTTCCCCCCCCCCGCTGCACCTAACCCTTCCCCCCCCCCGCTGCACCTAACCCTTCCCCCCCCCCGCACCTAACCCTCTCCCCCCGCTGCACCTAACCCTTCCCCCCCCCCCGCACCTAACCCTCTCCCCCCGCTGCACCTAACCCTCTCCCAATTAGTGTTCCCACTCCCTCGGTGCCACTTGCTGCACCTAACCCTCCCCCCCGTTTCGTGGTCCCCCTCCTTTGGGGCCACGTTCTGGTTGTCCCCCAGCCTCCCAGCAGCAAAAGGAGGAGGGGGGGAGGGAAGGAAAGGAGGAGGGGGGGGAGGGAAGGAAAGGAGGAGGGGGAAAGGGAAAGCTGATCTCTGGGTTGGTTTGCGCTTCTCAAGCACCCAAATTCCCACCCTCCAAGCGCTCCTCAGCGTTGGGGGTTTGTTATCCAGCTCCCCCATCCCCCGGTGACGGCTCACGTCCCTCCTGCCAAGCTGATTGCCACCACGGCCTCGGGAAAGGACAAGGGCCGGGGTTTAGGAGGAGCCAGCCCTTGGTTGGAGGGGTTTGGAGGCGAAGCCAGCCGTCGGAGGGGATTTGCAAGCGGCGGCTTTGAGAAGCCCGCGGGGCCGCAGCTCCTGGTTTCAAACCCCGGGAGGTCAGAAGCACCGCACGCAGGGTTTGGGTTTTCGGGGTGGGGGGTGGGGGGTTGGAACTGAAGCAGCGCCGGGGTTGGGCTTTAACCCTTTGCAGCGCCGGCAGAGGTGAGAGCTGTGCCCGAGCTGCCTGCTGCCCCGGGCGGGGGGCAGGGTGAGGATGGAGCTGCTCTGCCCTGAGGACAGACTGAGAGGCTTCGAGCTGTTCAGTCTGGAGAGGAGAAGGCTCCTGGGAGACCTCATTGTGGCCTTCCAGGATCTGCAGGGGGCTGCAAGAAAGCTGGGGAGGGACTTGTGAAGGTGTCAGGGAGGGAGAGGACTGGGGGGGATGGAGCAGCACTAGAAGTGGGGAGATTGAGATTGGCAGTGAGGAAGAAGTTGTTGCCCAGGAGGGTGGTGAGAGCCTGGCACAGGCTGCCCAGGGAGGTGGTGGCAGCCTCCTGCCTGGAGGTGTTTGCAGCCAGGCTGGAGGTGGCTGTGAGCAACCTGCTGTGGTGTGAGGTGTCCCTGCCCATGGCAGGGGGTTGGAGCTGGCTGAGCCTTGAGGTCCCTTCCAACCCTGACAAGTCTCTGATTCTAACCCCAAAGCAAGGAGGGGACAGGGAGAGGGAGAGGGACAGGGCAGGAGGAGGCTCTTTAGAGCTGCCAGGGGGGGTTGGAAGTGGCTGAGCCCTGAGCTCCCTTCCAGCCCTGACAGCTCTCTGATTCTAACCCCAAAGCAAGGAGGGGACAGGGAGAGGGAGAAGGACAGGGCAGGAGGAGGCTCTTTAGAGCTGCCAGAGGGGGTTGGAAGTGGCTGAGCCTTGAGCTCCCTTCCAGCCCTGACAGCTCTCTGATTCTAACCCCAAAGCAAGGAGGGGACAGGGAGAGGGAGAGGGACAGGACAGGAGGAGGCTCTTTAGAGCTGCCAGAGGGGGTTGGAAGTGGCTTGAGGGCCTTGAGGTCCCTTCCAGCCCTGGCAGTTGGGTGGGGGATGTGTCAGCAGCGTCTCTCACTTGGGCTGGGTGTGATGAGTGGGGGGATGGTGTCCTCCCCCCACCCCCCCCAACCCCCTCCTGTGAGTGAGGAAGCAGCAGCTTGTGGCTCTGCTGCTTCTTATCACATCAGCTGGTGGGAATTAATGAGCTGAGGATGGAGAGGGGGGGAAGGGGGGGGAGCCCCTCTCCCCTTTTTCCCACCTCTCAGGATTGGGCTGAGAGCCCAGGCCCTGCCAGAAACTGCAGAGAAGGGCTGGGGAGGAGGGGCAGCAGAGGGGGGGCCAGGGGCTGGGGGGTGGCTGCTGGAAGGTCAGAGGGCTGGGGGGGGGATGCTTTAGGCAGGTGGGCAAAGGGAGCAGTGGGGGTGCTTTAAGGGGGAGCTTTAAATGCTGACCCCCTGGCTGGGGGCTTTGGTTGGAGCCTGCTGTGCAGCTGCCCCCACAGGACCACGCTGGGCTGGCTGCAGCCCGTGGAGGATGCTCTTCATGGAAGCAATCAGGTTGGAGGAGACCTCAGAGCTGATCCAGTCCAAGCTGTCCCCCAGCACCTCCTGACCACTAAACCATGGCTCCAAGGGCCACATCCAGTGCTGCTGGGCGTCCTCCCGGGGGGGGCCTGGCATCCCTTGTGACCCTCCTGTGGCAGCCCAGTGGAGCACTGGGGACAGGGAGGAAGCAGCTGTGAGGGAGGTGGCCCAGGGCCAGCACCTTCTCACCTTTTCCTCCCTCCATCTGGGCTCTGAGCCCTGAGCAAAGCTCTTGCTGACCAGCCAGGGAGGCAGAGATGTGCTGGGGGGGGTGGGAGTGGGGACAGCATCTCGCCAGTTCCTTCATCATCCAGGCTTTCAGTGCCCCACAGGGGCTGTGGGGACATGTTTGGGTCGTGGGGGATGTGCTGGGGACATCCCCTCCCCCACCTGGGCTCTCAGCAGTGAGCTGGAGCCAGGGGCAGGAGGTGGAGGGATGGTCACAGCCCTGCAGGGCGCTGCCAGCCCCTCCCCGGCCGTGACTCCTCTCTCCCTTGGCTCCCAGCAGGTATCCAAGTCCCCTGCCAAGACAGAGGAGGCTCTGCAAGCACCGGTGGGCAGGGGGGGACATGTGGCCAGCCTGGGGAAGGAAGCCATCACTGTCACCCTCCACGGGGCCAGCAACCTGCCCCCCACTCGGGATGGCCGTGTGCCGTGGCCCTACGTCGTGGTGTGAGTACACAGCAGCCCCCAGCAGGGCAACAGAGCTGGGGGGGACACAGCTGAAGGGGGTAGGAGCTGTGCTGGGGACAGGAGAGGTGGTGGGGATGGAGCTGAAGGGGTTAGGAGCTGTGCTGGGGACAGGAGAGGTGGTGGGGACAGAGCTGAAGGGGGTAGGAGCTGTGCTGGGGACAGGAGAGGTGGTGGGGACAGAGCTGAAGGGGGTAGGAGCTGTGCTGGGGACAGGAGAGGTGGTGGGGACAGAGCTGAAGGGGGTAGGAGCTGTGCTGGGGACAGGAGAGGTGGTGGGGACAGAGCTGAAGGGGTTAGGAGCTGTGGTGGGGACAGGAGAGGAGGTGGGAACAGAGCTGAAGGGGTTAGGAGCTGTGGTGGGGACAGAAGAAGAGGTGGGGACAGAGCTGAAGGGGTTAGGAGCTGTGGTGGGGACAGAAGAAGAGGTGGGGACAGAGCTGAAGGGGTTAGGAGCTGTGCTGGGGACAGGAGAGATACTTGGGGCACAGCTGAAGGGATTAGGAGCTGCCACTCTCTTACTCCATGCAGGAGGGACCCTCTCTGGGCAGGCAAATATCACCTCTGGTGTGGGGAGAAGGGGCAGGACTCCTCCCTGAGGCAGAGCAAGAGAGGAGCTGAGGCACTTGCAGGCTCCCTGGGCCGGCAGGGAGAGAGAGTTCCTCATCCTGGCAGTGCAAAACACTGTCCCAGGCTCCACGGAGCCCTGCTGCCTGGCCCCTGGAGGCTGCCAGCCCAATGAATACAGGAGTGGGTGAATAAATAAACCAGGCTGCTCAGAGAGGGCCAAGGGGCTCCTCCTGCATGATGCATGAGCCAGGGGACACAATTAGCCAGGCAGGCTTTGCTCTGTGCTAAAGAGGGAGGCTGCTCTGCTTGGTGCTGCCTGCCAGCCAGAAGAGCCCTGCCAGGAGGCATCACTGCCCTGGCAATAAAGGGGGGGGGGGGGAGGAAGCAGTTGGTGCTGGCTATGGAATGGGATGGAATGGAATGGGATGGAATGGACCAGGTTGGAAGAGGACTTTGAGACCATCAAGTCCAACCTCTCCCCCAGCACCATCTGATCAATTCAACCATGGCTCCAAGGGCCACATCCAGGCTCTCCCTAAACACCTCCAGGCATGGGGACTCCACCACCTCCCTGGGCAGCACAGCCCAAGGGCCAATTCCTCTGGCTGCCAAGAACTTTCTCCTCCCCTCCAGCCTCAACCTCCCCTGACACAGCTGCAGACTGTGTCCTCTTGTTCTGGGGCTGCTTGCCTGCCTGGCAGAAGAGGCCAAGCCCCAGCTGGCTCCAACCTCCCTGCAGGGAGTTGCAGAGAGCAAGAAGGTCTCCCCTGAGCCTCCTCTTCTGCAGGCTAAGCAAGCCCAGCTCCCTCAGCCTCTCCTGCCAGGGCTGTGCTCCAGACCCCTCCCCAGCCTCCTTGCCCTTCTCTGGACACCTTCAAGTCTCTCAATGGCCTTCTGAAACTGAGGGGCCCAGAGCTGGACACAGGACTCCAGGGGTGGCCTAAGCAGTGCTGAGCCCAGGGCACAATGACCTCCCTGCTGCTGCTGGCCACACTCTGCCTGCTGCAGGCCAGGCTGCCCTTGGCCTTCTTGGCCCCCTGGGCACACTGCTGGCTCCTCTTCAGCTGCTCTCCACCCCTCCCCCCAGCTCCCTCTCTGCCTGGCTGCTCTCAGCCACTCTGTCCCCAGCCTGCAGCCCTGCCTGTGGTTGCTGTGGCCAAGGTGCAGCCCCTGGCACTTGGCTGTGTTCAATCTCCTGCCCTTGGCCTCTGCCCATCTGTGCAGCCTGGCAAGGTCCCTCTGCAGAGCTCTGCTGCCCTCTGACAGCTCAACTCCTGCCCCCAGCTTGCTGTCAGCTGCACATCTCCTGCTGCTGGACTCCATCCCCTCCTCCAGATCATCAGCAAGGATATTGAGCAGGCTGGGGCCCAGCACATCTCTCTCAGCCTGGAGAAGAGCAGACTGAGAGGGGACTCTCAGGAATGGTTCTAAATCAGCTTCAGGGTGGGGGGCAAGCAGAAGGCTCTGCTCAGGGCTGCCTGGGATAGGAGCAGGGGCAGTGGGCACAGACTGGAACCCAGGAGGTCCCACCCCAACAGGAGGAGAAACCTCTTTGGTGTGAGGCTGCTGGAGGCCTGGAGCAGGCTGCCCAGAGAGGTTGTGGAGTCTCCTTCCCTGGAGACTTTCAAGAGCCATGTGGTTGTGTTCCTGTGTGCCCTGCCTTAGCTGACCCTGCTTTGCCAGGGGGGTTGGACTTGATGGTCTCCAGAGGTGCCCTCCAACCCCTACCATGCTGTGACTCTATGATCCTATGGCTGAGGATTTTGGCTCCTCTGGGGCAGTGCTGGGCAGGCTGGTACCCAAGTGCCAAGGGGACAAAGGAAGCAGCAGCCAGGGCCAGGGCTTGTCTGCTGGGGACAACCAGCAGCTGGGCCTGTGCCAGCCTGGAAGCATCTTCTCTGCAAGCACGGAGAGCAAACTGTTGCCTGCTGGATGTTTTCCAGGGTAGAAGCCCTGAGCTCCATGGTGAAGTGGGTGCCCAGGTGGTGCCAGCCACGGTGGTCATGCCAGAGGCTGCCTGGGGCAGGAGGGATGTGGATCTCTGGCACAGGAGCAACATCTGTTGGCTTTGAAAGTAAAACCCAGGAGAGGTCCCACCCCAACAGGAGGAGAAACCTCTTTGGTGTGAGGGTAGCAGAGCCCTGGAGCAGGCTGCCCAGAGAGGCTGTGGAGCCTCCTGCTCTGGAAGCCCTCATGAGCCACCTGGATGTGTTCCTGTGTGCCCTGCCCACTAGGTCATCCTGCTCTGGCAGGGAGGTTGGACTTGATGGTCTCCAGAGGTCCCCTCCAACCCCTGCCATGCTGTGGTTCTATGATCCTATGGCTGAGGAGTTTGGCTCCTCTGGGGCAACGGAGCCCTGGAGCAGGCTGCCCAGAGAGGTTGTGGAGCCTCCTGCTCTGGACACCTTCAAGAGCCACCTGCATGTGTTCCCCTCTGCCTTGCCCTAGCTGACCCTGCTTTGCCAGGGGGTGACTTGATGACCTCCAGAGGTCCCAAGCAGCCTGTTGGCCGGCAGCAGCTGCTTGGAGGGGCTGGCAGCAGCCTCCCACTGCCACCCCTTGCCCCAGGGCCAGGAGCCTCTCCCCCCCTCCCCCCCCCCCCCCAACCCCCAGCCTGGCAGCCCTGGGTTGAGTCCACAGCAGGAGTTGTCTCTATTTCCATAAACCAATTACACTCAGATCATCTCAGGAGGGTTTGAACATCAATAGCTCTAAATGCTGGCACAAGGGTGGCTGTGATCACTCAGGCCGGTGCTGCTCCATCACCGCGTCGCCATGGCAACGGGGGAGTGCTGGAGGGGAGGGGAAGGGAGGGGAGGGGAGGGGAGGGGAGGGTGGCATTAGGGATGCAGGACACATGAGAGGCCTTTTAGTAACCATAGTGAAGGAGCCAAGGCAGAAGGGAATCGGTGATTGCTCTGCCGGGCGCTGGCTCTTGGCGGCACGGAGCAGGCCGAGGTTACAAGGTGGGGAGGAGGAAGGAGGAGAAGCAGAGGGTGGATGTGCTGGTGGGGGCCTGGTGGCAGCTGATTTTCCCCCCCCCTCCTCCCCACTCCCCCACCCCACTCAAGGGGCTGGGTGCCACCAGTGGAGCCGGCTCCAGCTCCATCTGCAGGCATGCAGAGCATCATCACCACCCCCCAGAATGAGGAGTGGGCTGGGTGGGCACCAGCCCTTTGGGGTGCTCATGCCCAGATGCGTGGCCAGCCCTCGGTGCAGAGGATGAGGGATAGGGAAAGGCTTAGGAGAGTGACTCTTAGAAGCTCCCAAGCAACAGGAGAGCCTGCAGAGGCATCGCGGTGCGGTTTCGCTCAGCCCTGCCCCGGCGAGGACGGGCTGGAGCCGGCAGCGGATTGCCTCTGCTCCTCTCAGCCTCTGAACGCTGAGCAGAGCCCCGCTTCCAGGGGGCACCCATGGCTTTGCGGCTCTTTTTCCCCTCCCTCGATGGCTTCCCTCTCCCGGGTGAGTGGTGGGATGCGGGGCCGACCTTGGCGCGCCCGCAATTAGCGGCACAAAGCGCCCGGCCGCGGCCGCCTCGCTCCTCACCCTCGAGTACCTCAGGCTGGCCAAGGTCCCTCCTCGCTCCTTCAGCGCTGAGAGAAGGAGCTCAAGGCCGCTGCTGAATGCACCATCTGCTCCCAAAGCCTGGGGGATGGGGCGGGGGGGCTTTCATGTCCCCCCCACCCCTCCTCCTCCTGCGGGGCTGGCAGGCAGCGGTCCCGGTTGTGGTGCAGATGGGGAGAGCCACTCGGCCAGGGAGTGATCCACCTGGGGAAAGAGAGTAATCCACCTTGGGAGGGAGGTATCCACCTGGAGAAGGGGGTGAGCCACCTAGGAAGAGGGTGAGCCACCTGGAGAAGGGGGTGAGCCACCTAGGGAGAGGGTGAGCCACCTGGAGAAGGGGGTGAGCCACCTAGGGAGAGGGTGAGCCACCTGAAGAAGGGGGTGAGCCACCTAGGGAGAGGGTGAGCCACCTGGCCAGGGGGTGATCCACCTGGGGAAGGGGTGATCTACCTGGGGAGAGGGTGATCCACCTCCAAGGGGGTGAAGCTCTTCCCACAAGCCAAACCTTTTGGCCCTGCGCTGTGCCTCCCCCCAGATGAAGCGAGAGGCTCAGCAGCTAACCCCAGAACAAGGAAGGGTGGCAAGTGGCACGGAGCAGGGTTCCCTCCCGGAGGACCCCTCCGAGCCCCGGGGGGATGCGAGGTGGAGCAGCCCAGGGCCAGGGGAGCAGGGTGGGGGGCAGGCTGGTCACAAGGGAGGGGAAATCCCGGCGCTGCTTTGTGCTCGTCGGCGCGGCAGGCGTGGGAGAGGTTGGACTTGGTGATCCTGAAAGTCTTTTCCACCTGGACCCGTCCCAGGATTCCATGATCCCGAACCTTTGCAGTGGCTGCTGCACCTCTGCCGTTGCTTCATCCACCTTTATTTATCCCTGTGTATCGATCCACCTTTATTGATCCCACATTTTATTCACCCACATTTCTCTCTCCATGCATGTTGATCCAGTTATTTAGCCACAGTTGTTTCCTTGTGTTTATTTATCCCTATTCATTTAGCCACATTTATTCCTCCCTATTTTTATACCCCTATTACTTATTCATCCCTATTTTTATGTCCCTATTGACTTGTCCCCATTTGTTCTCCCTGTTTATATCCACATTCATATATCCACACACATTTAGCCACCTTTGGTTAGCCCTATTGACATCTCCATTTTCTTTACCTGTATTTATTTAGCCATGTTGATTGATCCCCATTGATTGATCCCCGTTGATTTATCCCTATTGGCATCTCCATAGACATTTATCCACATTTATTTATCCATATTTTCATATCCCCATTTATTTAGCCCCATTGATGTTAGCCCCATTGATTTATCCCCATTTAGCCCAATTGGTTTACCCCTATTGATTTACCCCCATTTATCTACCCCTATTGATTTACCCCCATTCATTTACCCATATTGATTTACCTCCATTTATTTACCCCTAT
The DNA here is from genome assembly GCF_014839835.1 of Dryobates pubescens. Lineage (NCBI taxonomy): Eukaryota > Metazoa > Chordata > Aves > Piciformes > Picidae > Dryobates > Dryobates pubescens. Next base: position 22,521,121 of record NC_071628.1, on the reverse strand, counting down.
TAATTTACCTCCATTCATTTATCCCTATTGATTTATCCCCATTCATTTACCCCTATTGATTTACCTCCATTCATTTATCCCTATTGATTTATCCCCATTCATTTACCCCTATTGATTTATCCCCATTTATTTTACCCCACTGATTTATCCCCATTTATTTACCCCTATTGATTTACCTCCATTTATTTACCCCTATTGATTTACCCCCATTCATTTACCCCTATTAATTTACCTCCATTCATTTATCCCTATTGATTTATCCCCATTCATTTACCCCTATTGATTTATCCCCATTTATTTTACCCCATTGATTTATCCCCATTTATTTACCCCTATTGATTTATCCCCATTTATTTTACCCCATTGATTTATCCCCATTTATTTACCCCTATTGATTTATCCCCATTTATTTTACCCCATTGATTTATCCCCATTCATTTACCCCTATTGATTTACCTCCATTCATTTACCCCTATTGATTTATCCCCATTTATTTTACCCCATTGATTTATCCCCATTTATTTACCCCTATTGATTTACCTCCATTCATTTACCCCTATTGATTTATCCCCATTCATTTACCCCTATTGATTTACCTCCATTTACTTATCCCTATTGATTTATCCCCACTGATTTACCCCCATTGATTTATCTCCATTGATTTACCCCCATTGATTTATCTCCATTGATTTACCCCTATTCATTTCCCCCCCCCCCTTTATTACTCCCCATTTATTTTACCCCTATTGATTATCCCCATTGATTAATCCCCATTTATTTACCCCTACTGATTTACCCATCTTCATTCCCCCCCAACCTGCACCTGAGCCTTCTCCTCCCCCAAGCTCAGCACCGAGCACAGTGCTGTGGGAGAGGGGCAGAGGACCCTTTCCCTGAGGCCACATCCTGCAGCCCCCCCACGGAGGCTGGCAGCTCGGGCGCTGGTCCTCCCCACCACAGCTCATCCTGCCTCGGGGCGGGGGGGTGGATTATTGCCTGCACCAGCCCCAACCCCCGAGAAACAGCTCACCCCGTGGAGATAACAACTTCTAACCCCAGATGAAGAAATGATTACGAGGGCTGGGGCGCAACCAAGCCCTTTGCTGCCCACCCCGGCAGGGTGGCTGTCCCCAAGCGCCGTCGCCAGACGCTGCTGTATAATCACCCCCGGGCGGGGGGGATTGTCTCTAGCCTTCATCTTCCTCTTTTATCTCGGCGGTGGGTGGCTGGCTGCTGGCAGCCCCGAGCCGCGGAGCCGAGCGCCTGCCTCCAGAGAAGGCAGGGAGCGGTGCGGAGCGTCCGAGGAGCGCCTCGTGGTCCGGCCCAGATGGGTTAGCCCTTGGGCTTGCTCGCCGGAGCCCCTCACCGCCCCCTGCCCCAGCAGAGAGGCTGGGAGCTGGCTGGGATGAGGAGAAGACATCAAACCGTCCCCGCCGTTCCTGCTGCCCCCCACCCCCAGGCCCCTTCGTTTGATCTGGGAGCCCATCCCCACGTGCTGCGTTGTTGTGGGTTGTTCTCCTCTCCCCCCGCCCTCCCCCTCCCCACTTCACAGCTCTTTTTGAATGCTCTCTCCTCCTTAGGCAAGTCGATAATGAAGGGGGCCCAGAGCAGCCCCTTCTCGGCTTCCTCCTTCTCCTCAACCCCCACTCCCTCCCCAGCCCAGGTCTGGCTTCATTCGGACTCTGAGCACGTTGCGGGGAGAGCAATCCCCCACAGAGCTCATTACTGGAGAGGCACTTTCCTTCCAGCCCTCCTCCAGAAGAGTGCCAGCCCCGGTGCTAATTCCACCTGCCAGAGCCAGCCGGCTCAGCTCCGTCCCCGTGGGATGCAGGTGGGCTCCGCCAGTGGGGAAGGAGACACGAGGGAGATGGGAGGGGAGCATGGATGTCAGGTTGGATGCTAGGAGGAAGTCCTTCCCCAGGAGGGTGGTGAGAGCCTGGCCCAGGCTGCCCAGGGAGGTGGTGGAAGCCTCCTGCCTGGAGGTGTTTGCAGCCAGGCTGGAGGTGGCTGTGAGCAACCTGCTGTAGTGTGAGGTGTCCCTGCCCATGGCAGGGGGGTTGGAGCTGGCTGAGCCTTGAGCTCCCTTCCAACCCTGAGGATTCTGTGATTCTATGGGGTGTGGAGGCAAGGTGGGTCCACAAGATCAGTCCCTTCAGCATCAAGAAGGGATGGAGGTCTTGCAAGCACGGAGCACCCTCCCCATCCGGCTGGGATGGACCTGCAGGCTCCCAGCGTTGCCTGGGCTTCGCCCTGCAGCTGGAAGGATCCTTACGACCTCCTTTCCTCCAGAGCTGGAGGCTCTCCAAGCTGCCAGGGAGTGGCAAAGAGCCTTCTTCTCTCAGCCACCACCATCTCCTTAAGAGCCATGCTGGCTCTGCTCCAGCAAGAGCTTTCCTGGAAGCGCTGGCACCAGACATTTGATCATCACAACCCAGAGCAGCTCGCTGACTGAGGGCTGAGGCATGTGGCACGCTGGCCTGCTGCCAGGGCACCCTCCCCCCTCGGCCCTGGGGGCAGGGATGGAGGAGCCTTGAGGGTCTGGAAGTGCCAGGGCAGCAGCCCGAGGTTCTCAGTGGGCAGCAGAGATTCCCCAGAAGGTCTACCATCCCCCCCCCCCCCCCCCCCCCCCCGAGCCGTGAGGAAGAGCATCATTGCCATCAGCCAGGCTGGGGAGAGCAACCCAAGGCCGATTGATCAAAGCGGGAGGAACCACCTCCAAACAGCCCTCGACGGCGCTGGCCCCGCCAGCAGCGTGGCTGAAGAGCTGCCCCCAGGCCCCCAGCCCCCCCAAAGCCACTGTAATTATTGCTCAGCCTCCTTCTGTGTGTGTTTAATGATGGCGGTCGTTAACATTCAATCAGCCTCCTCCCTGGCCCCTTCATCAAGGCAGACACTTAATTAGCCTCCAGGGTCCGAAGTAGCCTTTTGAATAAAAGAGGGGCTGCAAACCCCGTCGCTGGGGGCTTGGCAACTGGGAGTAACACTTGGGACAACCCCCTACCCCCCCCCCACCCCCTACCCCACCAGAGCAACCCTCCCCGGAGCAGGGGGCAGAGCGGTGCAGGGGAGCAGAGCGGTGCCGGGGGCAGGCCGGCCGCTGTGAGCCGCACTGAGAGGGGACAGTGCCCTTCCCTCCCCCAGTAACCAGCCTGCTTTGCCTCCTTCCTCCCTCCCAGTGAGACCAGCAGAGGGGAGGAGCAGGGGGCGACCCACGCCTCCAAGGTGCCCACCCATGCACCCACCTGGGAGGAGGAGGTGACGGTGGAAATGGCTGCAGAAGATGCAGGCTGGGCAGGTGAGAGCAGCCAAGGAAGCCTGTGGGGGCTGCCCAGGGAGGTGGTGGAGTCACTGTCCCTGGAGGTGGTGGAGTCACTGTCCCTGGAGGTGGTGTTCCTTGGGGCCATGGTGTGGTGGGCAGGGGGGTGTTGGGTTGGCAGCTGGACCTTGCTGATTCCACCACAGGGCTGGCAGGGCCTGGGATATGGCTCTGACCTCCTCAGAGGGTTCACTGGGGGGGGATATCAGGGCAGCCTATGCTCCAAGGGACCCTGAGCAGCACCCAGGCTACGATGGGGTCCAGCCCTGTGTCGCTGTGGTGGCTTCAGATCAGGACCAGGTACGGCGCTGCAGGATGGGACAGGCGATGGTGCTGAGCTCTGGGTGTCCCACAAAAGCACCCCATGGGATCAGCCTCGGTAGGGGTCACCCCAAATCTATCCCCACTGCCATCCCAGCACCTCCCATGGGTCGGAGCCACAGCATGCAGCTGCTCCTCACCATGCAGGGCTGCGAGGTCTGCAGCTGCAGGGGGCACTGGGGGCTGGGGGCTTGATCACAACCAGCCCCTTAGCAAAACCAGCTGGGGAGAAGGCAACCTCCGCAGGGCCATCAGGCCACAGCCTCAGTGAAACCGAGGAGCTTTCGATTCACTTTGCCCCATGATGTGTTGGGAGACAGGTGGAGAAACCCAATGGGACCTCTGGATCTGCTTTGTCCACCTCGCATCATCCCCCCGCGGTGCTGGGAGGGCTTCATCCCCCCCCCCCGGTGCTGGGAGAGCTTCATCCCCCCCCCCCGGTGCTGGGAGAGCTTCATCCCCCTCCCCGGTGCTGGGAGAGCTTCATCCCCCTCCCCGGTGCTGGGAGGGCTTCATCCCCCTCCCCGGTGCTGGGAGGGCTTCATCCCCCAGCTGTTCCTCCCCCAGCTGTTGTCTCCAGGTGCAGCTCACACCTTTCCTTGCCCAGCAATATGCTTTCCATCTTCTCCTTGCCCAGCAATGCCCTCTCCCTCGGTGAGGCCGCCGAGCATGATCATCCCGGGTGACAAGCAGCAAGAAAAGCCTCTTCCCTCTCTTGTCTCTCTCCACCCCAGAATGTCCTCTCCGGTGCCCTTTCCACAAGGGCCTGGGAGAAAGCAGAGGAATCTCCAGGCTGCAAAGCAGGAGCTGGGCAAAGCCTGCTCCGAGCACTCTGCCTCCTTCCTCACCTTCGTTTTTGGGGGACCTGTGGCATCTCCGGGTTGGCCAAGCAGGAGTTAAGGCGTGAGGCTCGGTGCAGTCATTAAGGTGGGGGAAGGGAAGGCCAAGTCTTGCTGGCAGCACAAAGGGAGAGTTCCCCCCCCCCCCCCTTCCATCAGCTCCTCTTCTCTTGTCTTGCTCTTTTTTTTTCCCTGATAAAAGCTCTGCTCCTGCTTGTCAACGAAATTGCAGCTTTGCCTGAAAGGAGGGGAAGAGCTGGGGGGGTACCGCCGCCCGCGGGGGGGGGGGCTGCCTGCCCTGCCGTGCTGCTGGCGGCCAGGGGGCTGCAGAACCCTCCTGTGACGACCCCCGCGGCAGGGAGGCTTCGGGGCAGGGGCCCAGCCCGCTGGGTTTGGAGCAGATGGACCGGTGGGAGGTCCTGGCTTGTCCCAGAGGGATTGGAGCTGTGCTGGTGTGGCAGTGGGTCGTGGCCTTCCCTTTCCTTGGGGCATGCTCTCCGTGGCTGCTGGCTCGGAGATGCTTCTCTCCGTGGGGGTCCACATCCGGATCTGGGCATGGGAGTAACTCCTGCCCCTGTCCACCCCAGCAGGACCTGCAAGGAGAAGGGGCTGCTGAAAGCAAACCCATCCTCCCTATCCCTTCTTCACCCAGACCTTGGATTCATGGATTGATGGAATGCTCTGAGTCAGAGAGGGACCTTGAAGAGCTCTTCCCACCGTGGGCAGGGACACCTCCCACCAGCCCAGGTTGCTCATCCAACCTGGCCTTGAACGCCTCCAGGGAGGGAGCAGCCACAGCCTCCCTAGGCAGCCTGTGCCAGTTGTCTGCCCACCCTCACTGGCAAGAGTTTCATCCCCCCAAACCTCTCCCCATAGCTTCATCTGCCCTCCCCTTCCCCAAACCTCATGGCCAGCCCTGCTCCTCCTGACAGCTGACCCTGGGGACTCCACCACCTCCCTGGGCAGCACAGCCCAAGGGCCAATTCCTCTGGCTGGCAAGAACTTTCTCCTCCCCTCCAGCCTCAACCTCCCCTGGCACAGCTGCAGACTGTGTCCTCTTGTTCTGGGGCTGCTTGCCTGCCTGGCAGCAGAGCCCAAGCCCCAGCTGGCTCCAACCTCCTTGCAGGGAGTTGCAGAGAGCAAGAAGGTCTCCCCTGAGCCTCCTCTTCTGCAGGCTAAGCAAGCCCAGCTCCCTCAGCCTCTCCTGCCAGGGCTGTGCTCCAGACCCCTCCCCAGCCTCCTTGCCCTTCTCTGGACACCTTCAAGCCTCTCAGTGGCCTTCTGAAACTGAGGAGCCCAGAGCTGGCCACAGGACTCCAGGGGTGGCCTAAGCAGTGCTGAGCCCAGGGCACAATGACCTCCCTGCTGCTGCTGGCCACACTCTGCCTGCTGCAGGCCAGGATGCCCTTGGCCTTCTTGGCCCCCTGGGCACACTGCTGGCTCCTGTTCAGCCTACTATTGACCAATAGTATTAATCCTCTCCTCTCCTCTCCTCTCCTCTCCTCTCCTCTCCTCTCCTCTCCTCTCCTCTCCTCTCCTCTCCTCTCCTCTCCTCTCCTCTCCTCTCCTCTCCTCTCCTCTCCTCTCCTCTCCTCTCCTCTCCTCTCCTCTCCTCTCCTCTCCTCTCCTCTCCTCTCCTCTCCTCTCCTCTCCTCTCCTCTCCTCTCCTCTCCTCTCCTCTCCTCTCCTCTCCTCTCCTCTCCTCTCCTCTCCTCTCCTCTCCTCTCCTCTCCTCTCCTCTCCTCTCCTCTCCTCTCCTCTCCCTCTCCTCTCCTCTCCTCTCCTCTCCTCTCCTCTCCTCTCCTCTCCTCTCCTCTCCTCTCCTCTCCTCTCCTCTCCTCTCCTCTCCTCTCCTCTCCTCTCCTCTCCTCTCCTCTCCTCTCCTCTCCTCTCCTCTCCTCTCCTCTCCTCTCCCTCTCCTCTCCTCTCCTCTCCTCTCCTCTTTTCTCTCCCTTCCAGCCCTGACTCTCACTGTGGCAGACAAAGCCACCAAGGAGGCCCTGGGGACCTTCCAGCTGCCCGTGGGGCACCTCCAGCCCTTCCGGCCCCACCGCTGCAGGCTGGTGCTGGTAGGTACAGCTCCTACCCCTCCCTCCTCCCCACTCCTTATTCCTGCTGAGCTCTCTGGACTTCCACCCCAGCTGGAGCTGAGGGTTGGGGCAAAGGGACCCTTGCATAACCAGGTAATCCTGGTGGGAAGCTTGAATTTGGCAGGGTGGGGAAGGTGCTGAAAGAGGCTTGGGAGCGAAGAGCTGCAGGAGGGGGGAACAAGGGAGGCCTTGTGCTGGGCTTTGCCAAAGCTCCAGGGGGTGGGGGTGGGAAACAAACCAACCCTGAGGGGAAAGCAATGGGATTGCCAGCTGGGAAGTGCTTTGTTTTCCTGTCCTCAGCATCCTGGAGAAGGAGCTGTGGGGCTGGGCTGTGTTCAGTAATGTGCCCTTGGGGCCAGGAAGGGCAATGGGATCCCGGGGGGGTGCTTGGGGCCAGCAGGTGGAGGGAGGTTCTGCCTCTCTACTCTGCCCTACTTGAGGCCACATCTGCAGTATTGGGTCCAGTTGTGGGCTCTCCAGCTCAGGAGAGACAGAGAACTTCTGGAGGGAATCCAGTGGAGGCTAAGAGGATGCTGAAGAAGCTGAGAGGGATGCTGAGGGAGCCTGGAGCATCTCTGTGAGGAGGCAGAGCTGAGAGCCCTGCAGAAGGGCAGCCCCAGAGGGGAGCTGAGCAATGCTTGCAGACATCTGAGGGGCTGGGTGTCAGATAGGGGTCAGGGTCCCCTCAGTGGTGTCCTGGGACAAGGAGAAGGGGAAAAAAGGGCAAAGTGGAACACAAGAAGTCCCACCTCAAGAGGAGGAGAAATGTCTTTGGTGTGAAGGTGCTGGAGGCCTGGAGCAGGCTGCCCAGGGAGGTTGTGGAGTCTCCTGCTCTGGAGGCTTTCAGGAGCCAGCTGGATGTGTTGCTGTGTGCCCTGCCCTGGGTGACCCTGCTCTGGCAGGGGGCTTGGACTGGATGATCCCCAAGCATCCCTTCTCCTTCTGTGATCAAAGAGGATGGGGGCACAGCACCCACTGATGTCAAGGTGGGCACCAAGCCCTAAAGACAAGCCCCTTCCCAAGCCCCCTCAGTGAGGGTTTCTCCATCCCAGCACAGGAGCCAGTCCCAGGGGATCTGGCTGCCAGCCCCCTGCACAGCTGAGGCCTGGCAAACTCAGTCTGGGGGCATTCCCCCAGCCCCACACCAGCCTCACAGAATGCATCAGCTTGGAAGAGAGCCTCAGAGCTCATCCTGTCCATCTCCCCTGCAAGGAGCAGGACACCTCCAGCACAGGACCACAGCAACTTTGACCTTGGATGTCTCCAGGGCCTCCACCACACCTCTGGGCAGCCCTACTCCACCTTTCTTTCTCCAGCATCTTCCTCATGTCCAACCTAAGCCTCTCCTAAACCATTGCCCTTCATCCAAGCACCACAGGCCCTCAGAAAGCCCCTCCCCAGCTCTCCTGGAGCCCCCTTCCAGGTACTGGAAGGCTGCTCCAAGGTCTCCTTGGAGTCTCCTCCAGGCTGAACAACCCCAACCCTCCCAGCCTGTCTTTAGAGCAGAGGTTCTCCAGCCCTCTCCTCACCTTGGGGCCTCCCCTGGAGCCTCTCCAACAGTTCAGTGCCCAGGAGCTGGGCAGAGCAGCCTAGGCAAGGTCTCAGCAGAGCAGAGCAGAGCAGAGAGGCAGAACCACCTCTCTTGATCTGCTGCTTTGGATGCAGCCTTCCCTGTGCTCTGGCTCTGGCAGAAATGAGTTTCCTCTTCCCTGCCCCGAGCCTGGCAACCATTAAATATTTAAATGCAGGAGGCTTTCTTTTATTGATCTCTTCTGGGAGGGCTCCAGGGCACAAGGAGCTTTTAATTGGTGAGCAGAGGGCTGGAGCTGCTCTGCTCTGCTCTGAGGGCAGACTGAGGGAGCTGGGGTTGTGCAGGCTGGAGAGGAGAAGGCTCCCAGGAGACCTTCTGGTGGCCTTCCAGGAGCTGCAGGGGGCTGCAAGGGTGTCAGGGAGGGATGGGGGTCTGGGAGACCTCTGAGGGGGGCAGGAATCAGGGCTGGGCCAGGGAGGCAGCAATGGGCACTGGCAGCCCAGAAGGCCAAGGGCAGCTGAGCTGCCCTTGGCCTTCTGGGCTGCCAGTGCCCATTGCCAGAGGTGGAGGGAGAGGATCCAGAGGTGGAAGAGGTGGAAGCCTCCTGCCTGGAGGTATTTGCAGCCAGGCTGGAGGTGGCTGTGAGCAACTTGCTGCGGTGTGAGGTGTCCCTGCCCATGGCAGGGGGGTTGGAGCTGGCTGAGCCCTGAGCTCCCTTTCCAGCCCTGGGGATGCTGTGACTCTATGCCAATTAGCAGCTGGTGCTGTGTTGCCAGCTCTGGACCAAGCCTTCCTCCTCCCACGGTTGCCTCTGCTCCACCAACAGCCCAGGGCAGGGCACCCCCTGGGGACAGCCCTGAATGTCACCATCAGCCGCAAGAGGAGCTGCATTCCTCGCTGCCATGGCTTGAGCTACGTGGCCCTGGAGGTGAGAGAGGTGGCTGAGACCTGGCTGAGAGGTGGCTGAGAGGTTTGGGGGGAGGGGAACCTCACAAAGCTCCAGCAGGGCAAGGGCAGGGGCCTGCAGCCGGCGAGGAACAAGTGCCCTGGAGAGCAGCTCTGTGGAGCAGGACCTGGTGGACCACGAGGTCACCATGGGACAGCAGAGTGTTGCTGTGGCCAAGAAGGGCAATCAGTGGCCCCCTGGGGTGCATGAAGGGACAAGGTGGGTCTGCAGAGGCTGGGAGGGAGCAGAGCATGATGGCTCAAGGAGGAAGAGGAGGAGGAGGATGGGAGTGCAGAGGCTGGGAGGGAGCAGAGCATGATGGCTCAAGGAGAAGGAGGATGGGAGTGCAGAGGCTGGGAGGGAGCAGAGCATGATGGCTCAAGGAGGAGGAGGAGGAGGATGGGAGTGCAGAGGCTGGGAGGGAGCAGAGCATGATGGCTCAAGGAGGAGGAGGATGAGGATGGGAGTGCAGAGGTTGGGAGGGAGCAGAGCATGATGGCTCAAGGAGGAGGAGGAGGATGAGGATGGGAGTGCAGAGGCTGGGAGGGAGCAGAGCATGATGGCTCAAGGAGGAGGAGGAGGAGGAGGATGGGAGTGCAGAGGTTGGGAGGGAGCAGAGCATGATGGCTCAAGGAGGAGGAGGAGGATGGGAGTGCAGAGGCTGGGAGGGAGCAGAGCATGATGGCTCAAGGAGGAGGATGGGAGTGCAGAGGCTGGGAGGGAGCAGAGCATGATGGCTCAAGGAGGATGAGGAGGATGGGAGTGCAGAGGCTGGGAGGGAGCAGAGCATGATGGCTCAAGGAGGAGGATGGGAGTGCAGAGGCTGGGAGGGAGCAGAGCATGATGGCTCAAGGAGGAGGAGGAGGATGGGAGTGCAGAGGCTGGGAGGGAGCAGATTATGATGGCTCAAGGAGGAGGAGGAGGATGGGAGTACAGAGGCTGGGAGGGAGCAGAGCATGATGGCTCAAGGAGGAGGAGGAGGATGGGAGTGCAGAGGCTGGGAGGGAGCAGAGCATGATGGCTCAAGGAGGAGGAGGAGGATGGGAGTGCAGAGGCTGGGAGGGAGCAGATTATGATGGCTCAAGGAGGAGGAGGAGGAGGATGGGAGTGCAGAGGCTGGGAGGGAGCAGAGCATGATGGCTCAAGGAGGAGGAGGAGGAGGATGGGAGTGCAGAGGCTGGGAGGGAGCAGAGCATGATGGCTCAAGGAGGAGGAGGATGAGGATGGGAGTGCAGAGGCTGGGAGGGAGCAGAGCATGATGGCTCAAGGAGGAGGAGGAGGAGGATGGGAGTGCAGAGGCTGGGAGGGAGCAGAGCATGATGGCTCAAGGAGGAGGAGGAGGAGGATGGGAGTGCAGAGGCTGGGAGGGAGCAGAGCATGATGGCTCAAGGAGGAGGAGGAGGAGGATGAGAGTGCAGAGGCTGGGAGGGAGCAGAGCATGATGGCTCAAGGAGGAGGATGGGAGTGCAGAGGCTGGGAGGGAGCAGAGCATGATGGCTCAAGGAGGAGGATGAGGATGGGAGTGCAGAGGCTGGGAGGGAGCAGAGCATGATGGCTCAGGGATGAGGATGGGAGTGCAGAGGCTGGGGGGGAGCAGAGCATGATGGCTCAAGGAGGAGGAGGAGGAGGATGGGAGTGCAGAGGCTGGGAGGGAGCAGAGCATGATGGCTCAAGGAGGAGGAGGAGGATGGGAGTGCAGAGGCTGGGAGGGAGCAGAGCATGATGGCTCAAGGAGAAGCAGGAGGATGGGAGTGCAGAGGCTGGGAGGGAGCAGAGCATGATGGCTCAAGGAGGAGGAGGAGGATGGGAGTGCAGAGGCTGGGAGGGAGCAGAGCATGATGGCTCAAGGAGGAGGAGGAGGAGGATGAGAGTGCAGAGGCTGGGAGGGAGCAGAGCATGATGGCTCAAGGAGGAGGAGGAGGAGGATGGGAGTGCAGAGGCTGGGAGGGAGCAGAGCATGATGGCTCAAGGAGGAGGAGGAGGAGGATGGGAGTGCAGAGGCTGGGAGGGAGCAGAGCATGATGGCTCAAGGAGGAGGAGGAGGAGGATGAGAGTGCAGAGGCTGGGAGGGAGCAGAGCATGATGGCTCAAGGAGGAGGAGGAGGAGGATGAGAGTGCAGAGGCTGGGAGGGAGCAGAGCATGATGGCTCAAGGAGGAGGATGGGAGTGCAGAGGCTGGGAGGGAGCAGAGCATGATGGCTCAAGGAGGAGGATGAGGATGGGAGTGCAGAGGCTGGGAGGGAGCAGAGCATGATGGCTCAAGGAGGAGGAGGAGGATGGGAGTGCAGAGGCTGGGAGGGAGCAGATTATGATGGCTCAAGGAGGAGGAGGAGGATGGGAGTGCAGAGGCTGGGAGGGAGCAGATTATGATGGCTCAAGGAGGAGGAGGAGGATGGGAGTGCAGAGGCTGGGAGGGAGCAGAGCATGATGGCTCAAGGAGGAGGAGGAGGATGGGAGTGCAGAGGCTGGGAGGGAGCAGAGCATGATGGCTCAAGGAGGAGGAGGAGGATGGGAGTGCAGAGGCTGGGAGGGAGCAGATTATGATGGCTCAAGGAGGAGGAGGAGGATGGGAGTGCAGAGGCTGGGAGGGAGCAGAGCATGATGGCTCAAGGAGGAGGAGGAGGAGGATGGGAGTGCAGAGGCTGGGAGGGAGCAGAGCATGATGGCTCAAGGAGGAGGATGCTGCTGCACCTTCTCCCCTGCTCTGCTGGTTGTTGGTGCTGCTGTGGGCAGCTGTTTAACTCCACTCCCCCCAGGCTGAGCTCTCACCATGGCCTTCCCCATCCCCCTCACCACCCAGGTGCTGCTGCAGGGGCTCTCAGGCCCCCTGGGCACCCCCTCTGGAGCTCTTGTTGCTGTGGCCAGAGTTGTGAGCAATGTTCAGCAGTACAAGTGAGTGATGGGCATGGGGAGCTGCTGCTGGCATGGCAGGGAAGGAGGGGGAGAGGGCCTGGGGAGGGGGGGAGGGATGAGCTGAGCCTCCCATGGCACTTGGCTTGCCAGCTGTGGTATGATGCTGCTGCTCCCTCTCTCTCAGGCACCTCATGGAGCACCATCCCATGGCCTGTCCTGGCCTCAGCCCCACCACCATCACATTCCCAGAGCCTTCAGCTGCAGCCTTCTGTAGTGCCCCAGGTGCCAACCAGGGCTACCCACAGGTAAGGAGGCCAAGGGCAGCCCTGGGCCCTAGAAAGAGAGAATCAGTTTGGCTGGCAAAGACCTTTCAGGTGCTTGAGCCCAACCCTGAGCCCAGCACTGCCAGGTCCCCACCAGAGCACAGCTGGGACAGGCTGGCCAGGGAGGAACCTCTGGAGGGTCAGCAAGGGCAAGAGCAGGGTCCTGCACCTGGGGAGGAACAGCCTCCTGCAGCAGGGCAGGGGGGAGGGAGGAACCTGCTGGGGAGGGCTGGTGGGCAGCAAGTACACCATAAGCCAGCAAGGTGATCTTGTAGCCAAGGGCAATGGTCTGCTGGGGTGCCTGAGGAAGAGGGTGGCCAGCAGGACAGGGGATGTGAGGAAGAAGTTGTTGCCCAGGAGGGTGGTGAGAGCCTGGCACAGGCTGCCCAGGGAGGTGGTGGAAGCCTCCTGCCTGGAGGTGTTTGCAGCCAGGCTGGAGGTGGCTGTGAGCAACCTGCTGTGGTGTGAGGTGTCCCTGCCCATGGCAGGGGGGTTGGAGCCCATGGCAGGGGGGTTGGAGCCTATGGCAATGGGTTGGAGCCCATGGCAGGGGCTTGGAGCCTATAGCAATGGGTTGGAGCCCATGGCAGGGGGCTTGGAGCCCATGGCAGGGGGTTGGAGCCTATGGCAATGGGTTGGAGCCCATGGCAGGGGGCTTGGAGCCCATGGCAGGGGGCTTGGAGCCCATGGCAGGGGGGTTGGAGCCCATGGCAGGGGCTTGGAGCCCATGGCAGGGGGCTTGGAGCCCTTGGCAGGGGGTTGGAGCCCTTGGCAGGGGTTGGAGCCCTTGGCAGGGGGTTGGAGCCCTTGGCAGGGGGTTGGAGCCCATGGCAGGGGGTTGGAGCCCTTGGCAGGGGCTTGGAGCCCTTGGCAGGGGCTTGGAGCCCATGGCAGGGGGCTTGGAGCCCATGGCAGGGGGGTTGGAGCCCATGGCAGGGGCTTGGAGCCCATGGCAGGGGGTTGGAGCCCTTGGCAGGGGGTTGGAGCCCTTGGCAGGGGGGTTGGAGCCCTTGGCAGGGGCTTGGAGCCCTTGGCAGGGGGTTGGAGCCCATGGCAGGGGGTTGGAGCCCTTGGCAGGGGGGTTGGAGCCCTTGGCAGGGGCTTGGAGCCCATGGCAGGGGGGTTGGAGCCCTTGGCAGGGGCTTGGAGCCCATGGCAGGGGGGTTGGAGCCCATGGCAGGGGGTTGGAGCCCTTGGCAGGGGGTTGGAGCACATGGCAGGGGGGTTGGAGCCTATGGCAATGGGTTGGAGCCCTTGGCAGGGGGGTTGGAGCCCTTGGCAGGGGCTTGGAGCCCATGGCAGGGGGGTTGGAGCCCATGGCAGGAGCTTGGAGCCCATGGCAGGGGGGTTGGAGCCCATGGCAGGGGCTTGGAGCCCATGGCAGGGGCTTGGAGCCCATGGCAGGGGGTTGGAGCCCTTGGCAGGGGGTTGGAGCCCATGGCAGGGGCTTGGAGCCCATGGCAGGGGCTTGGAGCCCTTGGCAGGGGGTTGGAGCCCTTGGCAGGGGGTTGGAGCCCATGGCAGGGGGGTTGGAGCCCACGGCAGGGGGTTGGAGCCCACGGCAGGGGGTTGGAGCCCATGGCAGGGGGTTGGAGCCCTTGGCAGGGGGTTGGAGCCCTTGGCAGGGGGTTGGAGCCCACGGCAGGGGGGTTGGAGCCCTTGGCAGGGGGTTGGAGCCCATGGCAGGGGCTTGGAGCCCATGGCAGGGGGGTTGGAGCCCTTGGCAGGGGGTTGGAGCCCTTGGCAGGGGGTTGGAGCCCATGGCAGGGGGGTTGGAGCCCTTGGCAGGGGGTTGGAGCCCACGGCAGGGGGGTTGGAGCCCATGGCAGGGGGTTGGAGCCCTTGGCAGGGGGTTGGAGCCCTTGGCAGGGGGTTGGAGCCCATGGCAGGGGGGTTGGAGCCCATGGCAGGGGGTTGGAGCCCTTGGCAGGGGGTTGGAGCCCACGGCAGGGGGTTGGAGCCCTTGGCAGGGGGTTGGAGCCCATGGCAGGGGGTTGGAGCCCTTGGCAGGGGGTTGGAGCCCACGGCAGGGGTGTTGGAGCCCATGGCAGGGGGTTGGAGCCCTTGGCAGGGGGTTGGAGCCCTTGGCAGGGGCTTGGAGCTGGCTGAGCCTGGAGCTCCCCTCCAGCCCTGAGGATTCCCTGGTTCTGTGGTCTCCTGAAGGAGCCTCTCAGGCAGCTCCTCCTTTCTTTGTCCTTCCTCCCTGCTCCTTCCCTGCCCTGCCCACGCCTGCAGCTCCACAGCTGCCTCTCCAAGGCAGAGGGACCCTCTCCTCCCTGGGTCCCCAAGTGCCCCCAGGAGAGCTGGAGCCCTCCCATCATCAAAATAGCAGTTGCCAGGGCAACCTGCCCACGGCCTGCTGGGGAGCAGGGGGGGCTGCCTTTGTTCCTCAGCCCTGCCAAAAAGGAAGAGGTGGTGGGGTGGGAGAGGCAGGAGGAGGCATGTGGGGTGGGGGCTGCTCTCTTCCTCCCTGGCAGCAGGTGAGAGACTGAGAGAGAGAGTGGAAAGAGCCTCAAGTTGCATTGAGGGAGGGGGAGGTTGGGGATGAGGAAGAGCTTCTTGGTTGGCAGGGGCTGGCAGGGGCTGCCTGGGGGGGTGGTGGAGTCCCCCAGCCCCTGGAGGTGCTGCAGGGGTGTGTGGTTTGGTGGCCATGGGGGGGCTGGGTGTGTGGTTTGGTGGCCATGGTGGGGCTGGGTGTGTGGTTTGGAGACCATGGTGGGGCTGGGTGTGTGGTTTGGTGGCCATGGTGGGGCTGGGTGTGTGGTTTGGTGGCCATGGTGGGGCTGGGTGTGTGGTTTGGTGGCCATGGTGGGGCTGGGTGTGTGGTTTGGTGGCCATGGTGGGGCTGGGTGTGTGGTGGCCATGGTGGGGCTGGGTGTGTGGTTTGGTGGCCATGGTGGGGCTGGGTGTGTGGCTTGGTGGCCATGGTGGGGCTGGGTGTGTGGCTTGGTGGCCATGGGGGGCTGGGTGTGTGGTTTGGTGGCCATGGTGGGGCTGGGTGTGTGGTTTGGTGGCCATGGTGGGGCTGGGTGTGTGGTTTGGTGGCCATGGTGGGGCTGGGTGTGTGGTTTGGAGACCATGGTGGGGCTGGGTGTGTGGTTTGGTGGCCATGGTGGGGCTGGGTGTGTGGTTTGGTGGCCATGGTGGGGCTGGGTGTGTGGTTTGGTGGCCATGGTGGGGCTGGGTGTGTGGTTTGGTGGCCATGGTGGGGCTGGGTGTGTGGTTTGGAGACCATGGTGGGGCTGGGTGTGTGGTTTGGAGACCATGGTGGGGCTGGGTGTGTGGTTTTGTGGCCATGGTGGGGCTGGGTGTGTGGTTTGGTGGCCATGGTGGGGCTGGGTGTGTGGTTTGGAGACCATGGTGGGGCTGGGTGTGTGGTTTTGTGGCCATGGTGGGGCTGGGTGTGTGGTTTGGTGGCCATGGTGGGGCTGGGTGTGTGGTTTGGTGGCCATGGTGGGGCTGGGTGTGTGGTTTTGTGGCCATGGTGGGGCTGGGTGTGTGGTTTGGTGGCCATGGTGGGGCTGGGTGTGTGGTTTGGTGGCCATGGTGGGGCTGGGTGCGTGGTTTGGTGGCCATGGTGGGGCTGGGTGTGTGGTTTGGTGGCCATGGTGGGGCTGGGTGTGTGGTTTGGTGGCCATGGTGGGGCTGGGTGTGTGGTTTGGTGGCCATGGTGGGGCTGGGTGTGTGGTTTGGTGGCCATGGTGGGGCTGGGTGTGTGGTTTGGAGACCATGGTGGGGCTGGGTGTGTGGTTTGGTGGCCATGGTGGGGCTGGGTGTGTGGTTTGGAGACCATGGTGGGGCTGGGTGTGTGGTTTGGTGGCCATGGTGGGGCTGGGTGTGTGGTTTGGTGGCCATGGTGGGGCTGGGTGTGTGGTTTGGAGACCATGGTGGGGCTGGGTGTGTGGTTTGGTGGCCATGGTGGGGCTGGGTGTGTGGTTTGGAGACCATGGTGGGGCTGGGTGTGTGGTTTGGAGACCATGGTGGGGCTGGGTGTGTGGTTTGGAGACCATGGTGGGGCTGGGTGCGTGGTTTGGAGACCATGGTGGGGCTGGGTGTGTGGTTTGGTGGCCATGGTGGGGCTGGGTGTGTGGTTTGGTGGCCATGGTGGGGCTGGGTGTGTGGTTTGGTGGCCATGGTGGGGCTGGGTGTGTGGTTTGGTGGCCATGGGGGGGCTGGGTGCGTGGTTTGGAGACCATGGTGGGGCTGGGTGAGCTCAGAGGGCTTCTCCACCACACCTCTGGGGCAGCCCTATCCCCCCACTCTTGCTGGGCCCAGCATCTTCCTCATGTCCAACCTAAAGCCTGGCCCTTCCTCCAAGCACCACAGGCCCTCAGGAAGCCTCTCCCCAGCTCTCCTGGAGCCCCCTCCAGGTACTGCAAGGCTGCTCTAAGGTCTCCCTGGAGTCCCCTCCAGGCTGAATGACCCCAGCTCAGTGCTGGCCATGGAGGGGTTGGGTTGGGGCTGGTGGTCCCAGAGGGCTTTCCCAACTGAAGCAGCTCTGGGATGCTGTGATGCTGGGGCAGGGAGGAGGTGGAGTGGAGTGGAGTGGAGTGGAATAGAATGGAATGGAATGGAATGGAATGGAATGGAATGGAATGGAATAGGAATGGAATGGAATGGAATAGACAAGATTAGACTAGACTAGACTAGACTAGAATAGAATAGAATTAACCAGGTTGGGAAAGAGCTCAGAGCTGATCAAGCCCAAGCTGTCACCCAGCACCTCCTGACAGCTCAACCATGGCTCCAAGGGCCACATCCAAGCCCCTCTGCAACACCTCCAGCCATGGGGACTCCACCACCTCCCTGGGCAGCACAGCCCAAGGGCCAATTCCTCTGGCTGCCAAGAACTTTCTCCTCCCCTCCAGCCTCAACCTCCCCTGGCACAGCTGCAGACTGTGTCCTCTTGTTCTGGGGCTGCTTGCCTGCCTGGCAGCAGAGCCCAAGCCCCAGCTGGCTCCAAGCTCCCTGCAGGGAGTTGCAGAGAGCAAGAAGGTCTCCCCTGAGCCTCCTCTTCTGCAGGCTAAGCAAGCCCAGCTCCCTCAGCCTCTCCTGCCAGGGCTGTGCTCCAGACCCCTCCCCAGCCTCCTTGCCCTTCTCTGGACACCTTCAAGTCTCTCAATGGCCTTCTGAAACTGAGGAGCCCAGAGCTGGACACAGGACTCCAGGGGTGGCCTAAGCAGTGCTGAGCCCAGGGCACAATGACCTCCCTGCTGCTGCTGGCCACACTCTGCCTGCTGCAGGCCAGGCTGCCCTTGGCCTTCTTAGCCCCCTGGGCACACTGCTGCCTCCTCTTCAGCTGCTCTCCACCCCTCCCCCCATCTCCCTCTCTGCCTGGCTGCTCTCAGCCACTCTGCCCCCAGCCTGCAGCACTGCCTGGGGTGGCTGTGGCCAGAGTGGAGATGGGGTGGGGGGGGGAGGTGCTGGGGCAGGGGAAGGAGGTGCTGGGGCAGGGAGGGGAGGTGCTGGGGCAGGGAGGGGAGGTGCTGGGGCAGGGGGGGGAGATGCTGGGGCAGGGGGGGAGGTGCTGGGGCAGGGAGGGGAGGTGCTGGGGCAGGCAAACCAGAAGCCAGCATGAAGCCCTCCAAAGCCCAGAGCTGCTCCTCCCCTTGCCCTCTGCCAAGTGCCAGCTGCAAGCAGGGTGAGGGCAGATATCCAGCAGCCCCTGCCTCCCCCCCAAAAGAGGGATCCAGCAGCTCCCCAGCTGGGGCAGCCCAGGTTCCTCCATCTTCATCCTCTGCCTTCCTCCCTCCAGCTGCCTGGAGCAGCCCTCCCTCCTGTCAGCAGTGTGGGGGAGCTGAGATGCAAAGATTCCTCCAAGGGGGTGGCCAAGTGCCAGGTGCCCCCCCGGGCACTGAGCTGTCATCAGGCTCATTAGTGCCTTCCACTCCTTGCAGTCACTGCTGCTTTGTTGCCTTCCTCCTCCTCCACCTTCCCTGAGTTATCCTTTGCAGGCAAGAAGTGCCTGGGGAGGGGGGAGGGGGGAGGAAGCACCTTCAGCTTCGGCTCTGCCCCTGCTCCTGGTGCCCAGCACCACCCTGCCAAGGGCTCTGGGCTAGAGGTTGCCCACTCTGGCCCCTGTTTGCCCCCAGGTTCTCTTCCCCTGTCCCAGCCTCCTTGCTCTGGGCTGCAGCTCCCCAAGCCAGGGCCAGGATGTGCCCTTGAAAAGCAGCTTCCCCCCCCAGCAGGAAGGGAGTTTGCTTTGGGGTTAGGGAGAAGTCCACACAAAGCCCTTGGGGGGCTGGGGGCAGCCAAGTGCTGGGCAAGCTTCAAGGCAAATCCCCCCCCCCCTCCCCCAGTGCCAGCATGGGCAGCAGTGCCAGTGTGGAGCTGTGGGAGCCCAGCACGGGAGGGCAACTGATTAAACCTGGCCATCTGGCCTGCCTGCAGGCCTGCTGCCTCCTCCTCCTCCTCCTCCTCCTCCTCCTCTCCTCACCCACGAGGCTCTGTCTGGCTTTGCACAGCCATCTCCTCCCTCCCCCCAGCTCCCTGCCTCGGTTTCCCCACTGGAGAGGGGAGGAGATAGGAGAGGAGAGGAGAGGAGAGAGGAGGAGAGGAGAGGAGAGGAGATAGGAGGAGAGGAGAGGAGAGGAGAGGAGAGAGGAGGAGAGGAGAGGAGAGAGGAGGAGAGGAGAGAGGAGGAGAGGAGAGAGGAGAGGAGAGGAGAGGAGAGGAGAGGAAAGGAGAGGAGAGGAGAGGAGGGGAGGGGAGAGGAGGGGAGGGGAGAGGAGGGGAGGAGAGGAGAGGAGAGGAGAGGAGAGGAGAGGAGAGGAGAGGAGAGGAGAGGAGAGGAGAGGAGAGGAGAGGAGAGGAGAGGAGAGGAGAGGAGAGGAGAGGAGAGGAGAGGAGAGGAGAGGAGAGGAGAGGAGAGGAGAGGAGAGGTTGGAAAAGACCTCAGAGCTCATCCAGTCCAAGCTGGCACCCAGCACCTCCTGACAGCTCAACCATAGCTCCAAGGGCCACATCCAAGCCCCTCTGCAACACCTCCAGCCATGGGGACTCCACCACCTCCCTGGGCAGCACAGCCCAAGGGCCAATTCCTCTTGCTGGCAAGAACTTTCTCCTCCC
The DNA here is from genome assembly GCF_014839835.1 of Dryobates pubescens. Classification (NCBI taxonomy): domain Eukaryota; kingdom Metazoa; phylum Chordata; class Aves; order Piciformes; family Picidae; genus Dryobates; species Dryobates pubescens. The sequence continues at coordinate 22,501,834 of NC_071628.1, read as the reverse complement.
CTCCAGCCTCAACCTCCCCTGGCACAGCTGCAGACTGTGTCCTCTTGTTCTGGGGCTGCTTGCCTGCCTGGCAGAAGAGCCCAAGCCCCAGCTGGCTCCAAGCTCCCTGCAGGGAGTTGCAGAGAGCAAGAAGGTCTCCCCTGAGCCTCCTCTTCTGCAGGCTAAGCAAGCCCAGCTCCCTCAGCCTCTCCTGCCAGGGCTGTGCTCCAGACCCCTCCCCAGCCTCCTTGCCCTTCTCTGGACACCTTCAAGTCTCTCAATGGCCTTCTGAAACTGAGGAGCCCAGAGCTGGACACAGGACTCCAGAGGTGGCCTAAGCAGTGCTGAGCCCAGGGCACAATGACCTCCCTGCTGCTGCTGGCCACACTCTGCCTGCTGCAGGCCAGGCTGCCCTTGGCCTTCTTGGCCCCCTGGCTCACTTGCAGGACAAGGTTGCTCCTCTGAGAGGATGGACTCCTAGGAGGAATGGTTAAAGGGGAAGGCTGGGAGGAAGAGGAGAAGGAGGAGGGGGAGGAGGAGGGAGGGTGGCTGCTGTGGCTGCAGGGGTTAATGGCTTTCCCCCAGCCAGGCTAATCAGATTGGATCTCTCTGCCAGCCAGGTCTGGCCTCTGCCTGCTGCTTCCCATCAGCATCTGCAGGCACTGGGGCTTGGCTTCACCTGCAGCAGGGCACCCCCCCTGCCTGCAGGGGCTGGTGGGTTCCTGCCTGGTGAACCCTTCCCTCCATGTAAGAACTTAAGAAGGCCATTGAGAGACTTGAAGGTGTCCAGAGAAGGGCAAGGAGGCTGGGGAGGGGTCTGGAGCACAGCCCTGGCAGGAGAGGCTGAGGGAGCTGGGCTTGCTTAGCCTGCAGAAGAGGAGGCTCAGGGGAGACCTTCTTGCTCTCTGCAACTCCCTGCAGGGAGCTTGGAGCCAGCTGGGGCTTGGGCTCTTCTGCCAGGCAGGCAAGCAGCCCCAGAACAAGAGGACACAGTCTGCAGCTATGCCAGGGGAGCCTGGCACAGGCTGCCCAGGGAGGTGGTGGCAGCCTCCTGCCTGGAGGTGTTTGCAGCCAGGCTGGAGGTGGCTGTGAGCAACCTGCTGCGGTGTGAGGTGTCCCTGCCCATGGCAGGGGCTTGGAGCTGGCTGAGCCCTGAGCTCCCTTCCAGCCCTGAGGATTCTATGGCTCTCTGTGTCTCCTGAAGGGAGCCACACTGCCTCTCTCCTCCCAGGAGCAAGCTTCAGCCTCTGTCCTGTTGCTGTCCTTCAAGATAAATCTTTGGAGGACCTACTAACTTCACCCACTTAATATTGGATGGAAGCCACAGCCCAGGAGGTTCCACCTCAACCTGAGGAGGAACTTCTGCCCTGGGAGGCTCCCAGAGCCCTGGAGCAGGCTGCCCAGAGAGGTTGTGGAGGCTCCACTGGAGCCTTTCCAGCCTCACCTGGATGTGTTCTGTGTGACCTGAGCTGCGTTCTCTACTTCTGCTCTGGCAGGGAGGGGGTGGAACTGATGATCTCTGCAGGTCCCTTCCAACCCCTGACACCCTCTGAGCCTGGGCTCTGGAGCTTCTCACCCTCTCCTGGGGTCTGCACCCTTCAGACAGGCTGCCCTGCAGCCCAGGAGCTGGCCTCACCCCTTGGGAAGGCAGGGAAGGCGCTGTGGGGCTTGGCCACCTCTCCCTCTCCCCTCACACCGACGACCTTGGCAGCAGCTTCAGGCTCGGCAGGGAGGGTGGAAGCCTCTCCTTTCACCCCCTCCTCCTCCTCCTCAACTCCTTCTGCCCCATCCCCTTTGTTGTGTTCCTCCAGGTGGCCCTTGGCAGAAGCCTTGGCTGTGCCAAGACGTCTGCCCACATCACCGCAGCGGCTCTGATGCCCTGGCACAGAGCCTCCATCTGTCCCACCCCAGCCCCTGGGAGGCAGCCTGGCCCCGGCAAGCCCCCCCAGCCCCCTCCCCAGATCAGCCTTGGGGGGCGGCCAGGGATGGCAGCCCTCCTCCCTGCCCTGCTGAGAGGAGCCAGGTGGGCTCAGGACCGGCGACAATCGGGGTCAAGTCCCCAATCTGCTGCCACACTTGACTTCCTCCCCCTTCCCTGCCGAGCCCAAACCGGCACCAACCTGGCAGCAGCCTGCCCTGGGCATGCCAGGGAAAGCAACCGGAGGCGGCGCCTGGCGGCGCTGGAGCAGCTTCCCCCCAGCCCCAGGTCTGGCTTCCGAGGCTGAGGAAACGGCCCCGGGGGTCGGGGTGGAGGAGGGGGAGGGAGAGGAGTGGCTGCGGAGGGTCCTGAGCGGGGATCAGGCTGCCGGGAGCTGCCCTCAGGCCGTGCTGCTCTTCCCTAGAGACTTCCAGCCCTGGCTTAGGCTCCCTCCAAACTTCAGCCCAGCTCAAACTCCCAGCTGCTGCTGACCCCCTGCCAAATTCCACCCCCCCCAAAAGCCAACCGGCCTGGTGCTGAGCCAGCCCAGGCAGCCCACCCTGGAGATGGGGGGGGGGGAGATGATGTTGAAGTATCCCAGCCCCACCCTCTCCTCCCCACCGTGCCCCAAGGGGTTGGGAAATGCACTTCTGTGCCTCTCACATCCATTAACACCTCCCAGCTGGGAGCAGGGGGAGACAGCAGGGGGAGACACTTCCCTCCCTTCCCTACTTTTTTTCCCCCTCTCCCAGCCTCCCCCCACCTCCCAGCCTCCCCAACTCCCAGCCTCCCTCCTCTCCCAGCCTGCTTCCTCTCCCAGCCTCCCCCCTCTCCCAGCCTCCCCCCCTCCCAGCCTCCCCCCTCTCCCAGCCTCCCCCCCTCCCAGCCTCCCCCCTCTCCCAGCCTCCCCCCTGCAGCAGGAGGCTGCTGATGCAGGGAAGCCAATCGACAGCTCGCTGGCTCCAGGGGTAAACACATTGCCCCCTGGGCAATACCTCCTGGGCTCATGCCTGGGGAAGAAGGGTTGGGGAGGGGGCTAGAGGGACCCCCCCAAAAGCCTGCAGAGCTCCATCCCCTCCCCCCAACCCTTTCCCCTATATCCTCCTCCTCCCCAGAAGTCAGAGGCAGGGCAGGGCTTGGCTTAGAGGCTTTCCTCTCCCTACCACATCTCCTCTCCCTCTGCTTATTTCTCTCTAGAGGTAGGAGGTAACTAAAAGATCATTCCCTCCCCCCACTCCCCCCCCCCCCCCCCTCTATTATTGTCTCCTAAGATGTCCCAGGCAGCTGGACCCCCAGAGAAGCCAACCTGGAACACCTCCTTCCTCTTCCAAGGCCAAGATGTGGCCACCCTCTTCTCTGCAGACACAGCCCTGGCCATCGAGTATTACCCAGCCACAGCCAGTGAGTCTGGACCCCCCCAACCCCCCCACTAAGGATGCTCTCCCTCACCCCCAGCAGCTCTGCCCTGATTTCCCAGGTTCTGCTCTCTCCCCTTCCCCAGTCTGGGATGCTCCTGGGCCTCTCCTGCCCTTGGGGCACTCGGTGCTGCCCCTCACGGGCGGCGTGCTCCGGGAGCTGCTGGCACAGGGCGGTGGGATGCGTGTGGACGGCCTCACCGTGCAGGTGAGCTGCAAGGGATGGGGTGGGGATGGGGCCTGGGGGTGGGGATGGGACCTGGGGGCACGGTGGGGGAGGCCTCTCCACCCCAGCATCCCAGGGGAAGCCAGGATCCCTGCTTTGGGCTTCTCCTGGAGCGGGGAGTGGGTGGGGTTGGAAGGGACCTTAAAGGTCAGCCAGGGCCAACCCCTCCAGCCACGGGCAGGGACCCCCTCCCGCCAGCTCAGGGTGCTCAGGGCCTCATCCAGCCTGGCCTTGAGCGCTCCCAGGGGTGAGGCACCCACAACTTCCTTGGGCAAGCTGCTCCAGAGTCTCCCCATCCATCCTCCCTGCAAAGAACTTCTTCCTCCTCTCCAGTCTCAGTCTCCTCTCTTCCAGCTCAAAGCTGCTGTCCCTCCTCCTATCACCCTTGCCAAGAGCCCCTCTCCATGGGGTGGCATCTGGGTGATGCCAAAGCCACCAAAGCCCTGGCAGAAACCCAGAGGCCAGCACAGGCTGTGACCTTTCTTCTGCTTTCCCAGGGCATGGACCTCAAAGCCACGTCCGGGGCCAGCCCCACCGTGGGGCTCTGCTTGCAGCTCCTTGCATCAGAGGTGAGGTGCTGGGGAGCAGGGACTGGGATATGATCCTGAGGGTCCCTTCCAACCCCTTCTGTGGTTCATAATTTAAAGAGGGAGGTTTGAATGCCCCAAGCCAAGGCTGAGGTCAGGATCTGTAGCTGGAGGTGAGGCTTCAGCCCAGATTGCTCTCTCCCCAAAAGAAGCTGAGGCAGGAGTGGGAGCTACAAGCCTGGAAGCAGGAGGGAGGGGTGGGAGCCTGGGATGTCACTGCAGTGAGGCCATTCCTCACCCATCCACCCTCTCAAAGGGGTTCTGGGAGGCATGGAGTCTGGTAGAGGTCCTTCATGCCTTGCAGATCCACCAGGGTGAGCAGAGGGCTGGAGCTGCTCTGCTGTGAGGACAGACTGAGGGAGTTGGGGCTGTTCAAGCAGCCCCAGAACAAGAGGACACAGTCTGCAGCTGTGCCAGGGGAGGTTGAGGCTGGAGGGGAGGAGAAAGTTCTTGCCAGAGAGAGGAATTGGCCCTTGGGCTGTGCTGCCCAGGGAGGTGGTGGAGTCCCCATGGCTGGAGGTGCTGAAGAGGGGCTTGGATGTGGCCCTTGGAGCCATGGTTGAGCTGTCAGGAGGTGCTGGGTGCCAGCTTGGACTTGATCAGCTCTGAGCTCTTTCCCAGCCTTATTGATTCTGTGACTCTAGCCAAGGCTCCTGGAGACCATGGGGGTTTGGGGTGGGCAGGAGTGAGGTGAGACCTGCATGGAGCTACCTGTTGGGTGCTTCCTTGAGCCAACAGCAGCTTGGCCACCCAGATGAGTGGCTTTGGGCAGGCTGGTGGCACAGGGAAGTTCAGGGGCTGGATGGGCACCAGGATGTGCCCAGGGTGGGCCATGAAGAGGAGCAGAGGGCTGGAGCTGCTCTGCTCTGGAGACAGACTGAGGGAGTTGGGGTTGTGCAGGCTGGAGAGGAGAAGGCTCCCAGGAGACCTTCTGGTGGCCTTCCAGGGTCTGCAGGGGGCTGCAAGAAAGCTGGGGAGGGACTTTGGAGGGTGTCAGGGAGGGACAGGACTGGGGGGGATGGAGCAGAACTAGAAGTGGGGAGATTGAGATTGGCTGTGAGGAAGAAGTTGTTCCCCAGGAGGGTGGTGAGAGCCTGGCACAGGCTGCCCAGGGAGGTGGTGGAAGCCTCCTGCCTGGAGGTGTTTGCAGCCAGGCTGGAGGTGGCTGTGAGCAACCTGCTGCGGTGTGAGGTGTCCCTGCCCATGGCAGGGGGTTGGGACTGGCTGAGCCTTAAGCTCCCTTCCAGCCCTGACCGTTCTGTGATTCTAACCCCAAGGCAAGGAGGAGCAGGGAGAGGAGCAGGGGAGAGGGGCAGGGGAGAGGGGCAGGGAGAGGGGCAGGGAGAGGGGCAGGGAGAGGGGCAGGGCAGGAGGTGGTTCCTTAGAGCTGCTACCCTCTCTCCAAAGCTCTCAGGCGGGGATCAGCGGGGCTGGATCCGGGGGTGGCTAATCCCTCGGGGCTGCGGGTCGTGCCGGGCAGGCGGCTAAAGCGGCGCCGCTGCGGCCCCGGCGCTTCCTTCCCATCCCTCCCTTTCCCAGGGCTCTCGGGCACGTGCTCCTATTCCCAGGAAATCCGAGCCGGGGGCAGGCAGGGCTCCGGGAAGGGGTGGCGGGGGGTGTCGGGAGAGGCTGTTCCACGTCTTCAGGCTGGTTAAGCGCGGTGACAAACGTCCAGCTGCCTCCCTGCCTTCCAGCCCTCAGCCCTTGCCGGTCCTCAGGGCTGCCGCGGCGGGGAGGAGGCAATTTTCGGCTGCTTTTCCCGGGCAGGAGGGAACCCTCCCCCCGCTAAGCCCCCACCCCCCTAAGCCCTTGGCTCCGGGACAGCTTGGGATGCGACCCCTGAGCCTGACCGAGTTCATTCTCCAGCCCCCAGCCCTAACCCCTCTCCTGAAGGCGAATTCGGGAGAGCTGTGGATGCTGCAGCGTCCCCGGGGCTGCTGGGGAGAGGGTCCTGGGAGTGACTGCCCGGAGAGGGGGGGGGGAGGGGTCAACCAAAAGGGGGGGGGAGGGGGGGTGTGTGGTGTGTCTGTGCGTGATGAATTATTCACATGGGTGTCACTAAGTGCAGGATTAATCCTTTTGCTTCCAGCTGGCTGCTGCACTAAATTACCACTTGCAGTCATGCGGGAAAGTGCTGCGGAATTCATTTAGCTGATTATTGTTTTGATCCGGGAGCTCTAATTCTCTTTTCCCCCCCTCCCCTTCCCTTCCCTTCTTTCTCTTGCCCACCCCCCGCCCATCTCCTTCCCCCTCCAGCCCTGCCTTAATATATGTAAGAGCTGGGAGTGGAAACAACCGAACAAGGAGCCGGGGGGGGGGAAGAGGCGAGGAAAGGCAGAGCCGGCCCTGGGCTCCCTGGCTGCTTAATGCAGGCGGCGGCGGCGGCGGCTCGGGCAGACAGACAGACCCCGAGCCATGCAAATCAAGCAGGGAGCTGCTGGCGACCAGGGTGAAGCCAGGCTGCCTTCCTCCTGTCTGCCAAGGATCCTTTCTTTTCTCTTTTCCTTGCCTGGAAGGCAGGATTTGGTCTGAGGGAGATGCCCCAGCCCAGCTGGCTGTGATCCTCGGCAGCCCCCCCGCAGGCAGGAGAGGTTGTTGGGGGCTTGCAGAGGGGAGAAACTCTTCCCTCAAGCCCTTACAGGCAGCTCCAAGCTTCAAGGGATGCTTGAAGGCTGGATTTCCAAGCTCTCAGCTCAGGGATTAGTCCTGAGCTCGGCTTATGGACAGCAAGAGGAGGCCAAACAGGGGCAGAGAGAAAGAGAAAGCAGTGCAGGACCTGAGGGACTCGAGGCAGACTTTGGAGCAGGGCTGTCCTGGGGCTGCAGGGAGTCACAGCATCCCTGCCCACCTTGGAGGTGTGAGGAGCCTCAGCAGCCCTGCCTGTGCCTGGGTGTGAGGAGCCTCAGCATCCCTGCCAACCCTGGAGGTGTGAGGAGCCTCAGCATCCCTGCCAGCCCTGGAGGTGTGAGGAGCCTCAGCATCCCTGCCTGTGCCTGGGCTGGATGTTAGGAAGAAGTTCTTCACAGGAAGAGTGATTGGCCCTTGGGCTGTGCTGCCCAGGGAGGTGGTGGAGTCCCCATGCCTGGAGGTGTTTAGGAAGAGCCTGGATGGGGTGCTTGGTGCCATGGTTTAGTTGATCAGATGGTGCTGGGTGATAGGTTGGATTTGATGATCTTGAAGGTCTTTTCCAACCTGGTTAATTCTATTTTATTCTATTCTATCCCTGCCTGTGCCTGGGTGTGAGGAGCCCCTGCACCCCTGCCCATCCTGGGGGTGTGAGGAGCCCCTGCACCCCTGCCCATCCTGGGGGTGTGAGGAGCCCCAGCCCATCCTGCAGCATCCTTGCTTATCCTGCCCCCCTCCCTTGCAGCCCATGGCCCTCCCCAGTCAGGTGGCAGTGCAGAAGGGACTCCCTGAGCTCATCTTGGTTTCTTTTCCTGTGGGGAGCTGCCAAGGGCTTTGCTTGCCTGGGCTGCTTCTGCTCCCAAAGAGCAGCTCAATAAACCCTGGGCCATCTGCACTCCCCAACGGCCTTGAGTCAGGTGGCAAAACCTCAGCTGCTCTCTGGCCTCTCAGAGATTCCACCCACTCCTCCCAGGGGTCTGGGTGCTCCTGAGCTCGGCTTTGGCTGCTCAGGGAAGTGCCCTGAGGTCTAGGGCAGCTTCTAGGGCATCAGAGAATCCCAGGATCCGGGCTGGAAGGGATCACGAGAGCGTCATCTAACCCAACAAGCCCACAAAGGGTTAAAAGGGGCTCCCCGGTAAATAGGACTCATCCCCCAGGACCTCTGCGGGGTCTCAAACCCCTGTTCCATTAGCAGTAGCCACGGGGAAAAGGTCTGGAGCAGCTGCTTGATTAAAAGCCTGCCACCAGGGATGAGCCAGCAGCAAAAGGCAGCGCTGAGGTGCAGCCTCCCACCCCCCCAGCCCCCTCCCGACCCCTCCTTGAGGCAGCAAACCCCCCCGGGGTCCCCACCCCCCCCCACACCCCTCCCCCCCCCCCCCCCCCCTTGCTTTCATCCCCCTGCACTCTGCCGCTTTGGAACCTAAAAGGAGAACAAAAGGCTTTGATCAGCTCCAGGAGACAAAGGAATCAAAGACCTCAGCAAAACGCCGAGGCTGGAGGGAAGGAAAGGCTGCGGCTGGGAAACAAAACCCAAACCAAACTGTTGCGGGAGGAAAAGCTGAGGCCAAACGCAGACACCTGCAGCCTGCCCCCCTGCAGCCTCCCCCCTGCACCCTCCCCTCCTTCAGCCTCCCCGACCTGCAGCCTGGCCCCCTGCAGCCTCCCCCACCTGCTGCCTCCCCCACCTGCAGCCTTCCCCCTGCAGCCTTCCCCCTGCAGCCTCCCCCACCTGCTGCCTCCCCCACCTGCAGCCTGGCCCCCTGCAGCCTCCCCCCCCCCAGCCTCCTCCACCTGCTGTCTCTCCGACCTGCTGCCTCCCCCAGCTGCAGCCTCCCCCCCCTGCAGCCTTCCCATCCTGCAACCTCACCCCCCTGCAGCCTCCCCCACCAGCATCCTGCCCCACCTGCATCCTCTCCCAACTCCAACCTTGCTGAGCCCAGCTCAGCCCTTGGGACCTTCAAGGTCAGCTCAAGCCTCTGTGACCCTCTGTGCTGAGCACCCTTGGTCCTGGCCAGCCTGGGTCAGGGGGCTGAGACACACAGGGCCAGCTCCTTCACTTGGGCAACAACAACCCCCTGGACTGTCCAGGCTGGGGGCAGAGTTGCTGGTGTGGAAAAGGGCTTGGGGGTGTTGGTCTCAGCCATCTGAAGATGCCCCAGCATGTGCTCAGGTGGCCAAGAAGGCCACCAGCATCCTGGCCTGGGTCAGCAGTAGTGTGGCCAGCAGGAACAGGGCAAGGATTGTCCCTCTGTGCTCGGCTCTGGGGAGGCCACTCCTTGAGTGCTGCCTTCATTTCTGGGCCCCTCAGCACAAAAAGTGCTGGAGTGGGTCCAGAGAAGGGCAACCAAGCTGGGGAAGGGTCTGGTGAGGAGCAGCTGAGGGGGTTGGGGGGCGTTTAGCCTGGAGAAAAGGAGGCTGAGGGGAGACCTCATTGCTCTCCACAGCTCCCTGCAAGGAGGTCGGGGCCAGGTGGGGGTTGGTCTCTTCTCCCATCAAACAAGTGACAGGAGGAGAGGAAACAGCCTCAAGCTGCCCCAGGGGAGGTGTAGGTTGGACAGCAGAAGAAACTTCTTCCCTGAAAGGGTTCCCAGACCCTGGCACAGGCTGCCCAGGGAGAGGGTTGTACCCCCAGCCCCGGAGGGGATCCAAAGCCGCGGGGAGGTGGTGCTGAGGGCTGCGGTTTAGCAGCAGCCTGGGCAGGGTTAGGAAATGGTTGGCCCGGAGGAGGATCCTTAGGGTGTTTGCCAATCGAAGCGGCTCCGTGACACTGTGGGGGCGTGCTGGCAGGTGGGGACAGCCGCTGGCAGGAAGGGACAAGCCGGGGCCGGAGAGTTTTCCAGGCAGGGAGGAGAAAACCCAGCAGGGCTGGCGGCAGCCGGAGCTTCCCCAGCCTCGTGGAGGGGACGGCTGCCAGTTAGGGGCAGAAGCAGCTCCGCGCCTGGCACCCGATTGTCACAGCGACGAGGTGCAAACTGTCACCGCGCCAGCCTGGCCATCGCCGCCCTTCGGAGCTGGCAGGCGAACGAGGGGGGAGGGGGAGGCAGGGAATCGCCATGTGCTTCCCTTTCTGCCTGCCTGCCTGCCTGCCTGAGGTTTGAACTCCACTTTGAAACGTGGAGAGGGTTTTAATCCCCAAATCGTGTGGCAAGGGGGTGCAAGGAAGGCTCATTTTGGGGAGCATCACTCTTCCAGAGAGGGAGGGGGAAGGCTTCTTTTGGGGAGCATCATCCTTCCAGGGGGATACAAGGAAGGCTTCTTTTGGGGAGCATCATCCTTCCAGGGGGATACAAGCAAGGCTCCTTTTGGGGAGCATCATCCTTCCAGGGGGATACAAGCAAGGCTCCTTTTGGGGAGCATCATCCTTCCAGGGGGATACAAGCAAGGCTCCTTTTGGGGAGCATCATCCTTCCAGGGGGATACAAGCAAGGCTCCTTTTGGGGAGCATCATCCTTCCAGGGGGATACAAGGAAGGCTTCTTTTGGGGAGCATCATCCTTCCAGGGGGATACAAGGAAGGCTTCTTTTGGGGGGCTACCATCATCCTCCTCTGCTCAGTGTCTCCTGCTGCTGAGCCAGCAAACCCTCCGAGGCCCTCTGGCTCGGCAGGAGTGCTGCCAGTCAGTCTGCTGCTAGCCATCTCTTAATGCTTGGACTCGGTGGTTTTGAGAGGTCTTTTCCAACCCCAGTCACGCTTCCCTGATCGACAGCTGTCAATCAAAGGGTTACAAGCAGCACCAAAGCATCGCGGCTGAAGGCAGGAGAGAGCCAAGCTGGTGAGGAACCTCGAGGGGTGGGGAGCGGGGGGGAGCCGCGGGAAACCAACCCAGCCAGCAAGCAGGGAATGTCTTTGTTAAGGAAAATTTGTTGCTTTCCACCCAGGCATCCCAAGGGATCGTTCAGGGCAGCGCTAATTGAATTAGGAGGACGCGCGGCTCGGCCGGGCAGGGCTGGCGGGGCCGGGCTGGCCCTGGCTGCAGCCGCGGCGGGGAGCAGCTGGCCACCGGGCCCGGTAATTGCAGCCTGAGCCCTAAACTGTTGCATTTTGCATGATGTTATCCTCCCTCCTCCCTTCCCCGCGGCAAGGGGGAGAGCGGCAGGGCGGGGGAGCGGTCCTCAGCCCGCCTTTGATGCTGGAGGAGCTCGGGGGCGGCGCAATGAAAGGCTGCGGCGGCACCACAAGGGAGGTGATGCTGATGGTGTTAATGAGGAGGAGAGGAGGAAGGGCACGGAGATGCCTCCGGACGCCTCCTCCGGGCTCGCTGCCCTCGTTAGCTGCGCTAACGAGGCAAGGCTGAGGTGCGGGCACGGAGCTAGTCCCCAGCGAGGGCCACTTCGCTGGTGCCCACGCCCGTGGGCAATTAGGAGCAGGCAGCCGGCTGGATTGCTCAGCTGCTGAAGCCGGGAGAGCCTCTGCAAGGCGGGGAAGTGCGGGGAGGGGCGAGCCAGGGTATGCTGGGCCATGGAATCGTAGAGGCACTGCTCCTCACAGGACCACAGGCATAGGAATCGTGGAACCATACAACACAGAATGGTTTGGGTTGGCAGGGACCTTCAAGATCAGCCAGTTCCAACCCCCCTGCCATGGGCAGGGACACCTCACGCTACAGCAGGTTGCTCAAGGCCTCATCCAGCCTGGCCTTGGACACCTCCAGGGAGGGAGCATCCACAGCCTCCCTGGGCAACCTCTTCCAGTCTCTCCCCACCCATGCTGGAAAGAACTTCTTCCTAATCTCCAGTCTCAATCTCCCCTCATCCAGCTTCATTGCATTGCCTCTCATCCTATCACCACAAGCCCCTGTCCAAAGTCCCTCTCCCTCTCTCCTGCAGCCTCCTTCAGGTACTGCAAGGCCTCTGTAAGTCTCCCTGGAGCCTTCTCTCCTCCAGGCTGAACAGACCCAACAGAACCATCGAATTATTTTGGCTGGAAAGCCCCTCTAAAACTCGTCAAGTCCAGCTGCTGACCACTAAACCATGCCCCCCAGGTGCCATGGCCACACATTTCTTCAACACTTCCAGGCATGGGCACTCCAACACCTCCCTGGGCAGCCTGCTCCAGTGCCTGACCGCTCTTGCAGCCAAGAAATGGTTTTCCTCATACCCAACCTCACCCTTTCCCCATGCTCCCCAGTGAAGTAAGTGGACGCTGGGGTTTAGCAAGGGTGCCAGTGGGGCAGGGCAGCTCCCTCCCACTGCCCAAACCTGCCCCTGCTGCCGCTGGGCCGCCCGGGGCCGGGGCTCGCCGCCCTCGCCGGGCCGCCCGGGGCCGGGGCTCGCCGCCCTCGCCGGGCCGCCCGGGGCCGCGGCTCGCCGCCCCCGCCGGGCCGCCCGGGGCCGGGGCTCGCCGCCCCCGGCGGGCCGCCCGGGGCCGGGGCTCGCCGCCCTCGCCGGGCCGCCCGGGGCCGGGGCTCGCCGCCCCCGCCGGGCCGCCCGGGGCCGGGGCTCGCCGCCCCCGCCGGGCCGCCCGGGGCCGGGGCTCGCCGCCCCCGCCGGGCCGCCCGGGGCCGGGGCTCGCCGCCCAGCGGGGCTCGCCGCTGCCGGTGACCTTGGCAGCGCTGGCAGCAGCAAGGAGCACGTGGACTCTATCACTTATTCCATTAGCTCCAACTTCCCCCTTCTAACTGGATTAACCGGGAGTCTATCAAAGGCAGGCTGGCGGAGGAGAGCGGGGCCGGCAGGGCCCGGCGCGGGAAATGAGGGGCAGGCAAATCAAATTAAGGCTGCCGGCAGCGTCTGGCAGGGGGCGGCTGGGCTGCCCGGAGGGACAGCGCCCGGTAGGCACCGAGGCTGGGACCAGCACCCGCTGGAGAAGGGGCTTTTAGCATCCCTGGGTACCAACGTGCTGCCCTCCCAGGACGGGTTGAGCTGGGCGTGGGGCTGCTGTTCCCACCAGGATAGGAGCAGCATGAAAGACTGCCTTCTCCTTCTCCTTCTCCTTCTCCTTCCCCTTTTGTCCTTTTTCTCCCCTTTCCCCTTCCCCTTCCTCTTTTCCTTTCCCTTTCACTTCCCCTAACCATTCCCCTTCCCCTTCCCCTCCTTCTCTTCCTCCTCCTTGCCTTGGCAGCCCAGCATTAGAATCACAAACTGTTGAGGCTGGAAGGGACCTTTGAGATCACCAAGTCCAACCAGTCCCCTAGAGCCTGCAATGCCACTGCTGCTGCTCAGCCATGTCCCTCAGCACCACATCTCCACACCCCCAGGGATGGGGACTCCACCACCTCCCTGGGCAGCCTGTCCCAGTGCCTGGGAACCCTTTCTGTGAAGAAGTTTGTCCTGGTATCCAACCTGAACCTCCCCTGGCACACCCTGGGGTCCTGTCACTTGTTGTGTGTGAGAAGAGCCCAACCCCTACCCTGCTCCAGTCTCCTTCGAGGGAGTTGTAGAGGGGGGGTGAGGTCTCTCCTCAGCCTCCTCTTCTGAAGACAGAACATGTCCACTTCCCTCAGCTGTTCCTCACAGGGCTTGTGCTCAAGGCCCTTCACCAGCTTGGTTGGTTCCTTCTCTGGACCTCAATCACCCCAGCTTGGCTCTCTGCCCAAAGCTCCTCCTGCACTTGGCAAAGATGGGATGGCATGGCCAAGCCCGTGGCATCGTGGGGATGTGGCTGGTGGGACAGGTGCCAGGCAGTGGGGTGGCCTCTTCTCGTCCCTATCACCACATCCATCTCTCCCACAGCTCATTGCCTTTCCCTCCACAGAGACCAACAGAATTCCTGACTCCCCTGGGCAGTGATGCCCTTCCCAGCCTGGACCTCACCACCACCAGCAGGCTCAAGAGGGGTGAGGAGCCCCATGCAGGCCCTGAGCACCCATTTGATTGCCAGGTAAGAAGCCAGGAGAGCAGCTGGCACTGCCACCCTGGCTCCCTGCCCTCTGCAACCCCTGCTAGCTCCATGATGGTCTTTACCTTGCCTTGGACCAGTGAAAACCAGTCAGAACCCTCCCCCCAGCTCCATCCTCTCCTCCAAGGTGTGCACTGCTGGGAGCAGCAGGGCTTTTATCCACAGCCTGGTTGCACCAAGCACTTCTGGTGCCATGCCCAGGGACCATCAGTGCCTGATGGCTGGTTTTGGGGGGCTGGAGTCCTGGGGTTGGGGGGAACAAAGCCAAGCCAGCATCTCACCAGCAGCACTCCCTGGAGCAGCTTCCATCTGACTGCTCAAAGCCCAGAGCCACTTAGCCAATTCTCTCTTCTTCCCCTCGCATTATGGGGCAGACCTCAGGCACCTCCAGCTCCTACCTTTCTGCTCCAGGAGGAGGGGAGGGGTGGGGAGAAATTAAAACATAAAAGAAACAAGAAGGAGAAAAGAAAATGGCAAAGGCAGCTGCTTCTCCTCCTCCTCCACCTCTTTGTACTGCTAAATGGAGCCCTTGGATTAATTCAAACCCAAGCCTCCTGCTCCTAATACCTTCCTGTACTCTCAGCCAGCTGGCTTTAAAAGCTAACAGGTCATTAAACCCCAATTCTGCTTATTAAATAGCTAGGAGGGAATTGGGGGGGGGGAGGAGAGGGGCTGCTCTTGCAGTGCCCCAAACCCTCCCCCTCCTTCTACTCCCCTCACCCCTCCCCTCACCCCCCAGTTATTCCTCCAACCCAGTGTCTTCCAACCCCACCTTCAACACAATCCCTCTCTCTCCCCAGGACTCAGGCTGTGAAGCAAGGAGAAAATGAGTAATAAAATAACAGCCATAAAAAAAACCACATTAATAGCAGAAAGAAAATAGGGGGAAAAGGGCAAAGTGATGATTTTTTTGTTGTTGCTGTTGCTGTTCCCTCCTCCAGCTGTTTGAATTCCTCCAACCCACTGAGCTTTATTGCTTTCTCCCTTGTCCATGCCCAGCCTAACGGAAACCTGCACTGGGGACTGGGGAGGGGGGCAGGGGTGCCCCCAGCACGGCTTAATTGCCTCTTGGGGGGACTGAGCTGCCCCAGGGCTTCAGAGAAGCCCCCAAGGCTGGCCACCCCCGCCAGGATCCGAGCCTGGCGTCGCTATGTGGCGTGTGCCACGCGTTTGCACCCCTGGCATCGCTTGGCTTTGCTTCACTCCTGCCTCTGCTGTCCCCCCCCGGGAAGCCTCCTCCCCGGATCCTCTCCAGAGCACCCCCACGGCGAGCAGGCCAAGGGGGGGCGGCCGGAAAGATGCTCCCAGCATCCCTCTCGAAAGCCTGAGGAGCCTGGGAAGGCCTCGGGTGGCTTTGCCGTCCCTTTCTTTCCAGAAGCAGCGCTGGGGGCACGGAGATTCCTGCAGCGCTGCCCAGCCCGCGGCAGCAGCCTGCAGCCTCCTCCCTTCCTTGCTCTCCTTCCTGTCTCTCGCTGCTCCTCTGCCACTCCTGTTCTTCACTTCCCACTTTCAGTTCTCCTGGTGGCTGGTTGCATTTTCACTTGGCTGTTGGGTTTGGCTGGCGATTCAAATCGGTGCTTACTTGCACGTTTCTTTTGGCCTGTTTTAATCTTCATTTCATTTGTTTTTTTATCTCATTTTAAAGTTTATTTTTATTTACTTTTAGCTTCGAATTTGTTTCTTTTAATGTTTTCTTTTGATTTTTAAAATTTTAATGGTTTTTCTTTTTAATTTTATTTACTTTTATGATGATTTTAATTTTTATTAATTTTAATTTTAATTTTAATTTTAAATGTATTTTATTTTCATTTACATTTTAATTTTAATTTTTATTTTATTTTTCTGTTTAATTTTAATTTTAATTAATTTTAATGTTAATTTCAATTAATTTTAACTTTAATTTTCATTTTCATTTTCAATTTTAATTAATTTTAATTTAATTTAATTTAATTTTAATTTTAATTATTTATATTTTTCTTTACTGTTATCATTGTTCTTTTTAGTTGTCTTTATTTTAATTTTAATTTTACTTCTTTTTCTTTACTTTTATTTCTATTTTTATGTTTTCATTTTCATTTTTATATATTTCCCTTTTTAGCTTGCTTTATTTTTTACTTTTATTTTTATTTACCTTTAGTTTTCGTTTTATTCACTTTTATTTTTATTTATTTTCCTTTTAATTTCTATTTTTATTATTTTCATTTTCATTTAAATTTCTATTTTTATTTTTACTTTCGTTTTTATTCACTTTTATTTTTATTTACTTTCCTTTTTATTTCTTTTAAATTTTTATTTCCTTTTTATTTTTATGTTTATGTTTATTTTATTCATGTTTATTTTTATGTTTATTTTTATGTTTATTTTTGTTTATTTTTATGTTTATTTTCATTTTCATTTTCTTTTTCATTTTTATTTTTATTTCTTGTTTGTTTATTTTATTTATTTTTATTTTTATTTTTTTAATTTTTATTTTTATTTCCATTTTTATTTTTATTTTTATTTTAATTTTTATTTCCATTTTTATTTTTATTTCTTGTTTATGTTTATTTTCTTTATTTTCACTGTTAATTTCATTACTTATTTCTATCTAATTTCTATTTTCATTTCTACTTTACTTCTATTTTCATTCCTACTTCTCTTTCTACCTTCATTCCTATTTCTATTCCTATTTTCGTTTCTATTTTCATTTCTACTTTTATTCCCTATTTTTTTTCCCTCCTCCCCCCCCACTCCCAGCCTAAAGCACAAATTCTTTCCGCTGGCCTCAGCAAGCCCTTGCAGAAGTCATCTCCTGACAGCCTGGGGAATCGGGGCTGACACCCTACTAATGGAGCCTGTGTAGGAGAGGGAGAAGGGACATGACAGGCTCCAAACCCCCCGCAGTGGGGGTCTTGGGAGGGAAGGAGAAGGGGGGGGAAAGATGTCTAAGGTGGGGGGGGGAATCTTGGCTGATCACAGCCTTGTCACTTCTTCCCGGGGCTGCTCGGGCTGATCAAACCGAGATCCCCCGGCTCTACCCTGCGGCTTCGGAGGTGCTGCTCTGGATCCGCTCCTTAATGCTCTCATTAGAAGCTGCTGGCAGGGGTGGGGAAGGAGGAGAAGAGAAAGCCACGAGGAAGAGTGTCAGCGACGGAGAAGTGCAAAAAGACCTTGGAGACCCCGGGGGAAACCCTGCCCTGGTCCCATGGAGGCAGAAAAAAATCCTCTGCGTGGGTTCGGGCCGGGATATTAGACACCCCCTCTCCCACCCCCCACCCCCCATCCCACCCCCCCGCCGCCCTCCGTGAGGCTTAGTGAGGTTTGAGGCTGGTTGAGCTTTCTGACCTTAGGCTGAGCTTTGCGCTGGGCTCAGCCTAAGCGTGTTTTCCTACCCTCCTGCCCTCTTGCTGGAGAGATTTGTGCCTCTCTCTCTCCCTCTCTCTCTCTCGCCAGCCGATGAATAATTCACCAGCAGCACTTAACGCTTAGGAGGGCGTTTTCTCCAGCCTCTTCAAACATTTGCTCCTTCTCCAAAGCCTTTCTTTGCCTGCTCCCACCACCCTTAGCCCCCTGACCTGGCGTGCTGGGCTCTTGCAAGCCAAAGGGCCTTTTGCAGGGCTGCAAGACTGAAATGCCTCCCCGCCCCACCCCCCCCGCCTCCCCTTGCTGGCGTTTTCTTCACCTCAAATGAGAGCTCAGGTGTGCAGATTGTCCCCTAAAAAACACACCCTGGTGTGGAAGAGCAGGCAGTGGTGGTGGTGGTGTGTGGGGAGCAGGGATTCTTGCATTGGGACCTCTTTGCTGACCTCATTTCCATCTGCTGAGTGATCTCTGAGGAAAAAAGGGGGAGGGGGGTCCTGTACCTGACTAGGTGAGCTGGAAGGGGGCCTCCAGCAGGGACAGCCACTGCCCAGCCCAGCACCTCAGGGCCTGGTCCTTGTCTGCTGGCAAGGGGACAGGAGGGTGTGAAGGATGAGGGTGCTGCGAGGTGTGAAGCTGCTGTGAGGTATGGAGGTGCTGAGAGGTGTGGAGGTGCTGCAAGGGGAGAGGGAGATGTGAAGGCTGAGGATGCTGCAAGGGAAAAGGATGGAGCACAGGGAGGAGGTGCTGCAAAGGGTGGAGGGGATGCAAGGACCAAGGGTGCTGGAGTTGGTGAAGGTGCTGCTGGGACCAAGGCAGGAAAGGGAGAGGCTGCTGTGAGGGGAGAAGGTGCAAAGAATGAGGCTGCTGCAAGGGGAGAGGGTGCTGGGAAGGAGGAAGCTGCTGCAAGAAGCAAGGTTGCTGCAAGGGGCTGTGGGTGCTGCAAGGGTTTAGGTGTTGTGGAGAGGGAAGTGCAAGGGGAGAGTGGGATACAGAGAATAAGGGTGCTGCAAGCTGAGAGGGCAGAGACAGTACTGCAAAGGGGGGAGAGGCTGCAGTGCCCAAGGGTGCTGTAAGACATGAGGGTGCTGCAAGGGGAAAGGATGCTGAGGGAGGAGAGGGGGATGCAAGAGGAGAGGGTGCTATGAGGTGAGAGGGGGCTCCAAAGGGGGAGGATGCTTCAAGGGGTGTGGGTGCTGTGAGGGCAGAGGATACACAGAATGAGGATGGAGCAAGTGAAAAGGATGCTGCAAAGGGAGAGGGTGATGCAGGGGGTGAGGGTGATGCAAGGACCAAGGGTGCTGCGAAGGGAGAGGGGGATGCTAAAGGGAGAGGGTGTTGCTAAAGGGAGAGGGTGCTGCAAGTGGTGTCGCGGCTGCAGGCCTGGGGATGCTGTGAGTGCCGAAAGTACCTCCCGGCCTCTGCGGTGCCGCTCTCCGCGCTGCAGTCCCGGTGCGCGGCTCCAGCCCCATCTAGCGTCAGCCACATCGGCTGCCGCGCCGCGCCCGGAGCTGCGGGGTCGGCCAGAGACCTGCTCCCCACTGCCCCGGGGGATGCTGTTCATCCCTGTCCAGAGGAATTCTGCTCACCCCTGCCCCGGGGATTCTGCTCACCCCTGCCCCGGGGGATGCTGCTCACCCCTGCCCCGGGGATTCTGCTCATCCCTGCCCAGGGGGATGCTGCTCACCCCTGCCCAGGGGGATGCTGCTCACCACTGCCCCGGGGATGCTGCTCACCCCTGCCCAGGGGGATGCTGCTCACCCCTGCCCCAGGGGGATGCTGCTCACCCCTGCCCCAGGGGGATGCTGCTCACCCCTGCCCAGGGGGATGCTGCTCACCCCTGCCCCGGGGATTCTGCTCACCCCTGCCCAGGGGGATGCCGCTCACCCCTGCCCAGGGGGATGCCGCTCACCCCTGCCCAGGGGGATGCTGCTCACCCTTGCCCAGGGGGATGCTGCTCACCCCTGCCCCAGGGGGATGCTGCTCACCCCTGCCCCAGGGGGATGCTGCTCACCCCTGCCCAGGGGGATGCCGCTCACCCCTGCCCAGGGGGATGCCGCTCACCCCTGCCCAGGGGGATGCCGCTCACCCTTGCCCAGGGGGATGCTGCTCACCCCTGCCCCAGGGGGATGCTGCTCACCCCTGCCCCAGGGGGATGCTGCTCACCCCTGCCCCGAGGAATTCTGCTCACCCCTGCCCAGGGGGATGCCGCTCACCCCTGCCCAGGGGGATGCCGCTCACCCCTGCCCAGGGGGATGCTGCTCACCCTTGCCCAGGGGGATGCTGCTCACCCCTGCCCAGGGGGATGCTGCTCACCCCTGCCCAGGGGGATGCTGCTCACCCTTGCCCAGGGGGATGCTGCTCACCCCTGCCCAGGGGGATGCTGCTCACCCCTGCCCCAGGGGGATGCCTCTCACCCCTGCCCAGGGGGATGCCTCTCACCCCTGCCCAGGGGGATGCTGCTCACTCCTGCCCTGGGGGATGCTGTACCCCCCTGTCCAGAGATGATGCTCCTCCAGCCCAGGCTTGGCTGTGGACATCAGGAGCAGCTTCCAGGCTGGGTTGAGGCTGTCCTGCTCTTGCTCTGGCCTCAGTGAGCAGCCAGAGGCACAAGGCTCAGCATATGGTGGGCTGGGTGGGTTTTCCTTAAAACCCTTTATGCCAGTGCCCAGAAGAGATCCCTAAACCAGCTGGTGTGAGCCCAGGTCATGTTTTGTGCCCATTGTTCTTCTCAAGGAGATTAAGAACTCATCGGTTCCTTCCCCTCTTCTTTAATGAGCTTTTTGCCCTGGTGATGAGGAGCCCAGTGCTCAGTTAGGTGCTCAGAATGGTCCAAGGAGAGCTATTTAGGGTGGTGGGGGCTCAGGGTGGTCCAAGAAGAGATATTTAGGGTGGTGGGGGCTCAGGATGGTCCAAGGAGATGCTGCTGAGGGTGGTGGGAGCTCAGAGCAGCCTGTGCTACAGGGTGCTCTCAGTGTGCTGACTCAGGGTGTTGACAGATTGATGGTGGCTGCTGAAATGCAAGGGGAGGCTGTCAGCCAGCCAAGTGGATTCATCAGCAAGCAGGACACTAATGCAGGGTCAGAGCACCAGCAGTAAACCCCCTGCCAGGTCAAGAGTGAGGCACAGCAACCCCTGTCACCAGGGCTGGAGACACCTGGGGGTTCTCTCTCTCCTTTTTTCCCCTCCACTTCTTCACATCAGCAGCTGCTGGAAGCATGTTTGTTTTGAAGCACAGATGAGGCTGCTGTCCTAGGGCCCCATCCTGTTCAATGTCTTTATTGATGATGTGGAGGAGGGGACTGATCCTGCAGCTGACAGCAAGCTGGGGGCAGGAGTTGATCTGTCAGAGGGCAGCAGAGCTCTGCAGAGGGACCTTGCCAGGCTGCACAGATGGGCAGAGGCCAAGGGCAGGAGATTGAACACAGCCAAGTGCCAGGGGCTGCACTTTGGCCACAGCAACCCCAGGCAGGGCTGCAGGCTGGGGACAGAGTGGCTGAGAGCAGCCAGGCAGAGAGGGAGCTGGGGGGAGGGGTGGAGAGCAGCTGAAGAGGAGGCAGCAGTGTGCCCAGGGGGCCAAGAAGGCCAAGGGCATCCTGGCCTGCAGCAGGCAGAGTGTGGCCAGCAGCAGCAGGGAGGTCATTGTGCCCTGGGCTCAGCACTGCTCAGGCCACCCCTGGAGTCCTGTGTCCAGCTCTGGGCTCCTCAGGTTCAGAAGGCCATTGAGAGACTTGAAGGTGTCCAGAGAAGGGCAAGGAGGCTGGGGAGGGGTCTGGAGCACAGCCCTGGCAGGAGAGGCTGAGGGAGCTGGGCTTGCTTAGCCTGCAGAAGAGGAGGCTCAGGGGAGACCTTCTTGCTCTCTGCAACTCCCTGCAGGGAGGTTGGAGCCAGCTGGGGCTTGGTCTCTTCTGCCAGGCAGGCAAGCAGCCCCAGAACAAGAGGACACAGTCTGCAGCTGTGCCAGGGGAGGTTGAGGCTGGAGGGGAGGAGAAAGTTCTTGCCAGCCAGAGGAATTTGCTCTTGGGCTGTGCTGCCCAGGGAGGTGGTGGAGTCCTCATGGCTGGAGGTGTTGCAGAGGGGCTTGGATGTGGCCCTTGGAGCCATGGTTGAGCTGTCAGGAGGTGCTGGGTGACAGCTTGGACTTGCTGAGCTCTGAGGTCTCTTCCAGCCTTACTGATTCTGTGATCCTAAAGAAAACCCTCCCAAGACCCAGCAGGAGCCCAGAGGAACAGGCAGAACCTGCTCCCCTCCTTCTCTGATCTCAGGAGGGGGATGGATTTCATAGGATCAATCAGGTTGGAAAAGGACTTCAAAGCTCAGAAAGTCCAAGCTGTCACCCAGCACCTCCTGACAACTAAACCATGGCTCCAAGGGCCACATCCAAGCTCCTCTTCAACACCTCCGAGGGATGGGGACACCACCAGGTTGGCCTCTCTGATAAGGGACACCGCTGAGGACAGCACTCTGTCTGTCCCCCACTGGAGGGGGACCAGGCAGCAACCTGGGCTGGTGGGAGGTGTCCCTGCCCACGGCAGGGGGGGTTGGAACTGGATGATCCTTGAGGTCTTTTCCAACCCAAACCTTTCTAGAACTCTATGATTGGGATGGGAGGAGGGGGGAGGGACAGAAACAACCCCCAACAACCACTTGCTACATGCGCCAGGAGCTTCTTCAGCCAGAGTTTGCTCTCCGAAGCCATCCCACCTCCTCCTAGCTGCTGGGTTTCTCTCTTTGGCCTTATGCAGGGTGGTTTTCGTTGTCGTTGGGGGGGGGGGGTGGGGGTTGGGTTGTTTTGGAGGGGTTTTGCTCCTTTTTTCCTTCCTCTGTGAGCGAAACGACCCAGCAGCGCCCGGCGGAGGAGCCGCGGTCCCGGCTGCTGGCGCCGCCGCTTTCCTCAGCCTTATCTTGAAGAAGCAGGCGAGCGGCGAGGGGCAGCCGCGGAGCTGTCAGCTCTCCAGCAAGGATCTTTCCCTCGCTGATTTCTTCCCCCCACCCCGGCTCCCTTCCCCGGTGTCACCCAGAGGCCTTTATTGCCTTGTAGGAGACGCTATCAGCAGGCGGCAGCTGGGCTGGGAGCTGCATAGAGATGGTAATCGCCCCCCATCACCCTCCCCATCCTCCCTGTTTCCCCCCCTTCCTACGACCCTCCTGCTTTGGAAGAGGCCAGAAGATGTGGTGTCTCTATTAACACCGACTCAGCTCACATGAAGAGCTTCTCAGTGCAATCCAATTAAGTCTCCAATTGAATTGTAATGCTTTGGCTAATATATAGCCCCCCCCCAACCCCTCCCTTCCTGCTTCCCTCCATCCCTGGTGCCCAGGGAAGGAGTTCAGCCTCGGTTTCATCAGATAAAAAGCCATTTATTTACTGCCTTCTCCTCGGCTGGAGCCTCCTGAGGAGGGGTCAGGGGCTACGAGGCTTCGTGGTCCCCCCCAGGGAACATGGAACACCCCCAGGGGGACTGCAGATCCCCAGGGAAGTGCTTTGGTTTGCTGAAACTTTTGCCCCACTGAGAAATCCACCCAAATGTTGTCCCAAGGATGGGGCTGGGGACCAGTTTGTGCCCAGGGAGGGGCATTGGGATGGGGCTGGGTACCAGTTTGTGCCCAGGGAGGAGCATTGGGATGGGGCTGGGTACCAGTTTGTGCCCATTGGGATGGGGTTGGGTACCAGTTTGTGCCCAGGGAGGGGCATTGGGATGGGGCTGGGTACCAGTTTGTGCCCATTGGGATGGGGCTGGGTACCAGTTTGTGCCCAGGGAGGAGCATTGGGATGGGGTTGGGGGGAGGTGAGGGACAGGAGGGAGTCTGGGCAGGGACTGGCCTGAGAGCAGCCCTGAAGAAAAGGCCTTGGGGGTGCTGGGGGAGGAGAAGCTCAACAGGAGCCAGCAGGGAGCACTTGCAGCCCAGAGAGCCAAGCAGAGCCTGGGCTGCAGCAAGAGAAGTGTGGCCAGCAGGGCCAGGGAGGAGATTCTGCCCCTCTGCTCCACTCTGCTGAGACCACAGCTGGAGCTCTGGGGCCAGCTCTGGAGCCTCTGTGCCAGGAAGGCTCTGGAGGGGCTGGAAGGTGTCCAGAGCAGGGCCAGGAGGAGGAGCAGAGGGCTGGAGCTGCTCTGCTGTGAGCACAGCCTGAGGGAGTTGGGGTTGTGGAGGCTGGAGCGGAGAAGGCTCCCAGGAGACCTTCTGGTGGCCTTCCAGGAGCTGCAGGGGGCTCCAAGAAAGCTGGGGAGGGACTTTGGAGGGTGTCAGGGAGGGATAGGACTGGGGGGGATGGAGCAGAGCTAGAAGTGGGGAGATTGAGATTGGCTGTGAGGAAGAAGTTGTTGCCCAGGAGGGTGGTGAGAGCCTGGCACAGGCTGCCCAGGGAGGTGGTGGCAGCCTCCTGCCTGGAGGTGTTTGCAGCCAGGCTGGAGGTGGCTGTGAGCAACCTGCTGTGGTGTGAGGTGTCCCTGCCCATGGCAGGGGGTTGGAGCTGGCTGAGCCTTGAGCTCCCTTCCAGCCCTGACTGTTCTGAGATTCAATGACATCAGGCAGAGGAAATGCAGCCAACAACTCTCTCTGCCCTGATGGTTTTATTCCAGCAAAGAGAGGGCACTGGGATTTATTCCTCCTCCCACCCCCAGCCCCCCCCCTCTCTAAGCTTCCCTGGCTTTTTCTTTCTTCTCTGCTGTGTAAATCAGAGCTTATCCCATCTGCAGGACAATTCAGGACCGGAGCTGCACTGCTCCTCCAGGGCCACCTTCTTTGTTGAGCTGGGGGCAGATCTGGTTGCAGCAGCAGCAGCAGCAGCAGCAGCAGCTGGAGCACTGCCAGGGGCTCGGATTCCTTCACCCTCACAGAGTGCAAGGAGTTCATCCATCCTCAGCCCCGTTCCAAGGGCTGCTCCTGGCCCTTCTCCAGCCAGCAACGGGGTCAGGCCAAGCCATGAGGGTGCAGAAGCCTCTGGGCCAAGCTAATTGGTTTTTTTTTTTTGGGGGGGGGCGGGCATTTGGGGATCTCTTGAGGTATTTTTTGCCTCCTGCACGATTTTCTTTGGCAGCTGCCTGCATGCACTGCGCTGCTTTGCTCTGCCTGGAGATGAATTGATTCCAGCTAATGGGAGACATCAAAGTGGCTGGGAGCAATTTGTTAAGTAAATAAAGGGGGGGTGGGGGGGTGGGGAGCACACCAAGCTTGGTCTAAGCAAATACAAGGGAGGAGAGGGAGGCTCATGAAAGGCTCTGAAGGCAGGGGAAGCTTCAGAGGCTTGGAAATGATAGAGGAGGGAGGGGGAGAGGAAAGATAGTGAAGAACAAATAGTGAGTGTGAGGAGTTTCAAAGCTTCCTTCAGCTCAGGCACAGATCCCCAGCCTTTCATCCCAGGCTCCTGGGGGAAGGAGAGATGCAGCTGACTCCGTGTGGATTGGAGATAGGAGGTGGAAAGAGGGCTGGGGGGGAGGAAAAAAGCTGCTCAAATAACCTTAAATGGGGCCCTGCCCCCTCTCAGGCAGTGCCAGGGGGATGCTGCCTGCTGCAGGCCGTGGGGAGCAGTGCCAGGCTGGGAGTGAAGGTTGGGAATCAAGGTTTGGGAATGGTTTTCCAGGCTTCCAGCTCAGAAAAGCTGTGGCTTGAAGGCAGCAACAGGATAACCTTAAAGGTGGCCCTGTCCCCACCAGGGGGATGCTGCCTGCTGCAGGTGGGGGGTGGCTGAGCAGTGCCAGGCTGGGAATGAAGGCTGGGAGTAAAGGTTGGGAATCAAGGTTTGGGAATCAAGGTCTGGGAATGGTTTTCCAGGCTTTGAGCTTAGGAGAGCTGAGATTTGAAGGTAGCAGCAGGAAAACCTTAAACGTGGCCCTGTGCCCACCAGGGCGATGCTGCCTGCTGCAGGTGGGGGGTGGCTGAGCAGTGCCAGGCTGGGAATGAAGGCTGGGAGTAAAGGTTGGGAATCAAGGTCTGGGAATGGTTTTCCAGGCTTTGAGCTTAGGAGAGCTGAGATTTGAAGGCAGCAGCAGGGTAACCTTAAACGTGGCCCTGTCCCCACCAGGGTGATGCTGCCTGCTGCAGGTGGTGGGGAGCAGTGCCAGGCTGGGAATGAAGACTGGAATGAAGGCTGGGAGTTAAGGCTGGGAAGGAAGGCTGGGAGCAAAGGTTGGGAATCAGTTTTGGGAATCAAGGCTGGGAATGGTTTTGCAGCCTCTGAGCTCAGAAAAGCTGTGGTTTGAAGGCAGCAGCAGGCAGGGAATGCAGCTGGCCAGGCTGGGTGAGCCAAGCCTGTGCATTATTGATGGAGCAGATAATTGCAGGCTTCTCAGAGGCTCTTTGATGAAATATTGATGGCAGG
This sequence comes from Dryobates pubescens, assembly GCF_014839835.1. Taxonomy (NCBI): domain Eukaryota; kingdom Metazoa; phylum Chordata; class Aves; order Piciformes; family Picidae; genus Dryobates; species Dryobates pubescens. The sequence goes on along the minus strand of NC_071628.1, from coordinate 22,476,588 downwards.
GGATGAGGCAGGGATGGGTTCCATCAGCTTACACAGGACCCTTTGTTCCCTGACAAACACCCCAAGGAGAGGAGGATGCGGGAGGCAACCACGGGTGGGAGGCAGAAGAGCTTCTGTGGATGCCTTGGGAGGGAGATGGATGGAGGGGAAGCAGTTGGGGAAGAGCATCCCTCGGTCTTCAAAGGCTCTGAGTTCAATTCAGGATGCAAGTGAGGTCTGCTCAGGGAGTTTTGGCCTTCTTGGCATCAGGCCAAAGCCAGTGGCAAGGCTGAAGCCCAGGGATGCCCAACTTACAGAGTCAGAGTGCTGTCAGGGCTGGAAGGGAGCTCAGGGCTCAGCCAGCTCCAACCCCCCTGCCATGGGCAGGGACACCTCACACCACAGCAGGTTGCTCACAGCCACCTCCAGCCTGGCTGCAAACACCTCCAGGCAGGAGGCTTCCACCACCTCCCTGGGCAGCCTGTGCCAGGCTCTCACCACCCTCCTGGGCAACAACTTCTTCCTCACAGCCAATCTCAATCTCCCCCCTTCTAGCTTTGCTCCATCCCCCCCAGTCCTATCCCTCCCTGACACCCTCAAAAGTCCCTCCCCAGCTGTCTTGGAGCCCCCTGCAGATCCTGGAAGGCCACAAGAAGGTCTCCTGGGAGCCTGCTCCTCTCCAGACTGAGCAGCCCCAATTCCCTCAGTCTGTGCTCAGAGCAGAGATGTGGAGATGTGGCTCCTGAAATGTTAACAGAGCATTTGAATCATCAGAGGGAAACACTTCCAGGCACCCAGGGCATGGAAATGAGCTGCTGGCATCAGCAGAGCCACCCAGGCACTCTGGAACCTGCTGGTGCCAGCCACTCAGTCACCCTCCTTGGTTCTGAGATAAGGAAATGGGAAGGGGATGGTGAGAGGCTGAAGGCTTGAAGGGAGTAGTGGCAGGGGGGCAGTGATGGCTTTGGCAGCAGCAGTGGGGATGTGCAGTGGCCAAAGGGCTACTGAAGGGGATGAGATGTGGTCTCCCCAGGGCAAGGAGCAGCAGAGGCAGCTGCCTGCATCCAGCAGGCACCCCAGGTGCCAGCACACCCAAGCTCATGTGCCAGGGAAGGAGTTTCCCCCCCACAAGCCATCACCCCAAGGGGGTTCCACACCAGCCAACCAGTTTGCTGATGCTGCCAAACTGGGAGGAGTGGCTGAGCCCCTGCCAGGCTGTGCTGCCAGCCCCCCAGACCTGGCCAGGCTGCAGAGCTGGGCACAGGAGGAGAACCTCATGAGGTTCCACAAGGGCAAGTGCAGGGTCCTGCAGCTGGCAGGAACAACCTCCTGCAGCAGCACAGGGGAGGGGAAGCAGCTCCCTGGAGAAGGAGCTGGGAGTGCTGGTGGGCAACAAGTTCCCCAGGAGCCAGCACTGTGCCCTCACAGCCAAGAAGGCCAAGGGTCCCCTGGGGTGCCTGAGGAAGAGTGTGGCCAGCAGGCTGGGGGAGGTTCTCCTGCCCCTCTGCTCTGCCTTTGTCAGGCCATAGCTGGAGTCCTGTGTCCAGCTCTGGGCTCCCCAGCTCAGGAGGGACAGGGAACTGCTGGAGAGAGTCCAGGGGAGGCTGCAAAGCTGCTGAGGGGCCTGGAGCAGCTCTGGGAGCAGCACAGGCTGAGAGCCCTGGGGCTGAGAGCCTGGAGCAGAGCAGCCCCAGAGGGGAGCTGAGCAATGCTCAGTGAGAGCTGCAGGGCAGGGGGCAAGAGGCTGGGGCCAGACTCTGCTCAGTGGTGCCCAGGGACAGGCCAAGGAGCAAGGGGCACAAACTGGAGCCCAGGAGGCTCCATCTGAGCAGGAGGAGAAACTCCTTTGGTGTGAGGCTGCTGAACCCTGGAGCAGGCTGCCCAGAGAGGCTGTGGAGAGCCTCCAACCCCCCCTGGCCATGGTGCTGCTGAGCAGGCTGCTGTGGGTGCCCTGCTCTGGCAGTGGGCTTGGTCTCCAGAGGTCCCCTCCATGCCCACCCTGCTGGGATGCCATGGGGTGCAGTGGGGGATCTGGGGGCCCTGGGCTGCTGCAGGGAGCAGTCGCTAAGAGCAGGGCTGTGTTGTGGCAACCGCTGCTGCCGTGCAGGGCTGCAGGAGCTCCCCTGCCGCCTAAATCCCTCTGCCGGCAGAAAGGGCTTGGAAAAGCAGCTTCTCCTCATGCTCCAAGCCCCTGGCATCGCTGTGAGTCCAGCCTGGGGTGGCGCCACGGGGCCGGGCTGTTTGGCCAGGGGGTGGCAGAGCTGCTGGGGTGTTTGGGGCAGGCAGAGCCTGGTAACCCCCGGCGGACAGGGCAGGCTGCTGGAGCAGGGCTCATGATCTACTACAGACCCTTCTCCTCCACTGTGAGTGCTCGGGGGGGGGGCTGGGGGCGGGGCTGGGGGCCGCCACTGTGGCCCCAGTGTCACCAACAGGATGAGGACCCCCCTGGGCCAGCAGCCAGTCTGGGTTACTTTTGGTCCTAGCCAAGTTTCCTCCTGAGATGATGCTCAAAGTCCTCCTCATCCTCAGGAGAAGACCTCCCAGCCCTGGGGCCACACCATCTGACTCCCAAGCCCCAAAAGCTGGTGGGGGGAGGGCAGGGGAGGGAGGGCTTGAAGCGTTGCAGCCAGCCACGGCAGATTGCTGGGGGGCAGGGCTGGACCCCGATCCCAAAGCAATGAAGGCAAAGGTGTTTGGGTTTTCCCTCCAGGCCAAGCCCACGAGAGCTGCTCCTAGCTGTGGGGAAGGGGCTGCAGGAGCTCTGTGCTCCCCAGCCTGCTCCTTAGCCTCCTGATGTCTCTTGCCAGCTCCACCAGGATGCTCCGTGCCTCCCAGCAGCTGAGGCCGTGGCCAGTATCCTGCCTGGCCAGCAGCCCTTCCCTCCTGAGATGGGAGCACCCCTGCAGGAGCAGAGGTATGGTGGCCACTTGTCTCCTCCTCATCCTCTTTGGGGTGGTTTCCTCCTTCATCCTCCCCACGTTTTGCTCAGCAACTTTTCCTCCTTTTCCTTTGCTGCTGACCTTCCTCCCCACCCCCCCCAGGCTCCCTCCTTTGCTGCTGACCTTCCTCCCCACCTCCCCCAGGCTCCCTCCTTTGCTGCTGACCTTCCTCCCCACCCCCCCCAGGCTCCCTCCTTTGCTGCTGACCTTCCTCCCCACCTCCCCCAGGCTCCCCCCTTTGCTGCTGATCTTCCTCCCCATCTCCCCCAGGCTCCCCCCTTTGCTGCTGACCTTCCTCCCCACCTGCCCCAGGCTCCCCTCTTTGCTGCTGACCTTCCTCCCCACCCCCCCCAGGCTCCCTCCTTTGCTGCTGATCTTCCTCCCCACCCCCCCCAGGCTCCCCCCTTTGCTGCTGATCTTCCTCCCCACCTGCCCCAGGCTCCCCCCTTTGCTGCTGATCTTCCTCCCCACCTGCCCCAGGCTCCCCCCTTTGCTGCTGATCTTCCTCCCCACCTCCTCCAGGCTCCCCCCTTTGCTGCTGACCTTCCTCCCCACCTGCCCCAGGCTCCCCCCTTTGCTGCTGATCTTCCTCCCCACCTCCCCCAGGCTCCCCCCTTTGCTGCTGATCTTCCTCCCCACCTCCTCCAGGCTCCCCCCTTTGCTGCTGATCTTCCTCCCCACCTCCCCCAGGCTCCCCCCTTTGCTGCTGATCTTCCTCCCCACCTCCTCCAGGCTCCCCCCTTTGCTCCTGGTCTTCCTCCCCACCTCCCCCAGGCTCCCTCCTTTGCTGCTGATCTTCCTCCCCACCTCCCCCAGGCTCCCCCCTTTGCTGCTGATCTTCCTCCCCACCTCCTCCAGGCTCTCACCTTTCCTGCATCCCCATCCCTGGGAGGTCTTCTTGGCCAGGTGGGATGGGGCCTTGGGCAGCCTGGGCTAGTGGAAGGTGTCCCTGCCCGTGGCAGGGAGGCTGGGACTGGAGGATCTCTAAGGTTCCTTCCAACCCAAAGCATTCTGTGACCCCCACCAGCACTTGCCTTGCCCCCTGGCAGCCCCAAACAGGTCCCCAGCCCCTACAGAGGGTTCCTTGGCCAAGGCTTTGCTGGTGCTTGGCTCTGGTGGGAGCAGCTGGCCGAGGGTGTCCCCTCTCTTTCTGCTCTACAGGTCCCAGGAGGCCACAGGGGACCACCAGGAGCCAGTGAGTGCTGGGAAGATGGGGGAGTAGGGGACACTGGGGGTCTAGGAGGGGAGAGCAGTGTCCCCAAGGTGGGTTGTGGGTCCTGTGGGTCCTGAAGCCAGGCTGATGTGAGCTCTACGCCACCAGGGAGTGAAGGTCTGGGGCAGGGGGAACAGCCCTTGAGTTTGTCTTGGGCATGAATCAAGTCCTGCTCTGAGGAGGATGGAGCTGAGCCCCTGGCTCCACCTGGCCCCCTCCCCCACCCCCCACCTTGTCCCCCTTCCCCAAGGCTGCCTGCTGCTGCTGCACCCCCTGCCCAAGGCCAGCTCCAAGGCTGGCAACTGGGAGCCAGGGGAGCAGGGGGGACGCAGTTCCCTCCAGCCAAGCTCCCAACTGGGCAGATCCTTTCCACAGCCCAGCCTGGCAGGAGAGGGCCAGCAGAGCCTCAGGGAGCTGTTGACCCCCAGCAGCAGCCCCCAGGGTGTTCCCAAGGTGCTAACTCTGGACTGATCATATCAAACCTTCCCTTGTCCTTTACCACCTCCCTCCTTCTAAAGACCTGCAAAGTCCTGCCAAGGTCAGAGCTTGAGGCTGACCCCAGCTCCAGCACTGGGCTACCTCCTCTTCTGGGGAGGGCTGGGGTTCCCCCAGGGGGTAGGAAGAAGAGATGGAGGTGGGGAAACGGTTGGGGAGGGGCTCTGTTGTGTAGAGGGCGAGGTGGGTGGGTGGAGAGGAGGAGGTTTGGGGGGAGAAGGGTGGATGGCTGGAGTAGAGAAGGGTGGTTGGATGGATGGAGGGAGAGGAGAAGAGAAAAGAAGAGAAGAGAAAAGAAGAGCAGATAAGAGAGATGGGTGGGTGGGGGGTGGATGAGTGGATGGATGGGTGGATGGATGGATGGATGGAAGGAGGGATGGGTAGGTGGGTGGATGGGTGGATGGAGGGATGGAAGGAGGGATGGGTGGATGGGTGGATGGGGGATGGATGGGTGGATGGATGGATGGATGAGGGGAAGGAGGAATGGAGGGATGGGTGGATGGAAGGAGGGATGGATGGGTGGATGGATGGATAGGTGGATGGATGGATGGGTGGATGGATGGGGGGAAGGGTGGATGGAAGGAGGGATGGGTGGATGGATGGATGGATGGAAGGAGGGATGGGTGGATGGATGGATGGATGGATGGAAGGAGGGATGGGTGGATGGGGGATGGATGGGTGGATGGATGGATGGATGGGGGGAAGAGTGGATGGGTGGGTGGATGGGTGGAAAGGTGGATGGATGGATGGATGCATGCATGGATGGCTGGCTGCAAGACCAGGGGCACAGCTCTTCCATGATAAGTCTAACCCTCAAGATGAAGCTCTTGGTGCTGGGCAGCAGCCTGGCTGGCAGCAGGGTGCCAGCAGTTCTGCTCTGGGCTGGCAGGAGGCAAGCAGCTACCACCTGGCGCTGAGGAGGATGGCAGGGGACCTCCTGTCCCTGAGGCACCGTGCCACCAGCCTGGAGGTGGAGAACAGGCAGCTGAGGGACAGCCTGGCCTCACAGCAGGAGCTGGGCCAGGCCCTGCTGGGCGACGCTGACCTGGACGTCATGACCCGCGAGGAGCTGCTGGACAGGCTGGGTGCGTGCTGGGGCAGGGGGAGGCAGCAGCCTGGCCTGCAGCAGGCAGAGTGTGGCCAGCAGCAGCAGGGAGGTCATTGTGCCCTGGGCTCAGCACTGCTTAGGCCACCCCTGGAGTCCTGTGTCCAGCTCTGGGCTCCTCAGTTTCAGAAGGCCATTGAGAGACTTGAAGGTGTCCAGAGAAGGGCAAGGAGGCTGGGGAGGGGTCTGGAGCACAGCCCTGGCAGGAGAGGCTGAGGGAGCTGGGCTTGCTTAGCCTGCAGAAGAGGAGGCTCAGGGGAGACCTTCTTGTTCTCTGCAACTCCCTGCAGGGAGGTTGGAGCCAGCTGAGGCTTGGTCTCTTCTGCCAGGCAGGCAAGCAGCCCCAGAACAAGAGGACACAGTCTGCAGCTGTGCCAGGGGAGGTTGAGGCTGGAGGGGAGGAGAAAGTTCTTGGCAGCAAGAGGAATTGGCCCTTGGGCTGTGCTGCCCAGGGAGGTGGTGGAGTCCCCATGGCTGGAGGTGTTGCAGAGGGGCTTGGATGTGGCCCTTGGAGCCATGGTTGAGCTGTCAGGAGGTGCTGGGTGACAGCTTGGGCTGGATGAGCTCTGAGCTCTTTTCCAAGCTGCTTGATTCTGTGATTCTATAAGAGGAGCCTCCTGGCTGGCACAGCAGCAGGAAGGACTATGCCAGCCCCTGGCTGGGTGGTGAGGAGGTGCCCTGGGCTGTTGCAGGCACCCTCAGGCGCAAGCTGGCGGCCAGCACGGCGGAGGTGAGGAGGCTGAAGGACCGAGTGCAGCAGCTGCAGAACGAGCTGATCCGGGTAGGGGCACCGGCAGGAGTGGGGCAGGGAGGGCATCAGGGAGTCCATCATGGCACCTCCATAGCCCAGCAGGTGTTTGAGTGGCATCCTGGCCTGCAGCAGGCAGAGTGTGGCCAGCAGGAGCAGGGAGGTCATTGTGCCCTGGGCTCAGCACTGCTTAGGCCACCCCTGGAGTCCTGTGTCCAGCTCTGGGCTCCTCAGTTTCAGAAGGCCATTGAGAGACTTGAAGGTGTCCAGAGAAGGGCAAGGAGGCTGGGGAGGGGTCTGGAGCACAGCCCTGGCAGGAGAGGCTGAGGGAGCTGGGCTTGCTTAGCCTGCAGGAGAGGAGGCTCAGGGGAGACCTTCTTGCTCTCTGCAACTCCCTGCAGGGAGGCTGGAGCCAGCTGGGGCTTGGGCTCTTCTGCCAGGCAGGCAAGCAGCCCCAGAACAAGAGGACACAGTCTGCAGCTGTGCCAGGGGAGGTTTAGGCTTGATCTTAGAAAGAAGTTCTTCCCAGACAGAGAGATTGGCCTTGGGAATGTGCTGCCCAGGGAGGTGGTGGGGTCACCATCCCTGGAGGTGCCTAAGAAGGGCCTGGCTGGGGCACTCAGTGCCATGGCCTGGTTGATGAGTTAGGGTTGGGTGTCTGGTTGGACTTGATGATCTTGGAGGTCTCTTCCACCCTGCCTGACTCTGTGGTTCTGTGAGAGCCCCACCAGGAGGCGTTCTCAGCCCTACAAACGATGCCTCAAGGCTTGAGGCTCAGCACAGAGAGTCCCTGGGGGCTTTTCTCCTTCCTCCCCTCCCAGAAAAACGACCGGGAGAGTGATCTGGTGCTGCTGCAGAGAGCCCAGCAGCAGCAGCAGGCCACGCTGAGGAGGTGGCAGGAGAAGGTGGCCAGGAGCAAGGGCTTGGAGGAGATGGTGAGGCAGCAGGAGAAGGTGAGTTGAGGAGGGTAAGGCTGGGGTGGGAAGGACAGCTTGAGGACCAGGAAGGTTTGTTTAGCAGATGGGACCCTCCGGGGCCATCCCTCCCCTTCCTGAGTGCTGCCTGGTCCCAGGACCACCGTGGCTGGAGGGACGTGGTGGTCAGCACAGCCTCTTGTAGGCCTGGGGACAGCTCTGCTCTCTCCCTCAGGTGATCCAGATGATGGAGCAGATGCTGCAGGAGCAGCTCTCCAGGGTGGGCAGAAGCACTGAGAAGCCAGAGGGTAGGTGCCAATGGAGATGGGGACCCTCGGGGTGCTGGGAGCCACACACACACAGCTGCTGGGCTCCACTGGTGGCCATCTGCTTCTGACCATGAGGTGGTCTGGGGGGGTGGGGGTTCAGAGCTGGGCTTGAGCCCCTCCAGCTGGGCGTGGGGGAGGTGAGGGCTTGCTCCTAGCCCCCATCTGGGGATGGGGTGTGTAGGACAGGTCCCAGTGACCCCTCCCCGGCCCCCAGGGGATGCTGTCTCCAAGGAGGTGTACACCACCCTGCTGGCCGAGAACCGCAGGCTGCGGGAGGAGCTGGCCAGGGTCCCCCAGCCCCGCATCGCCCTGCAGCCTCCAGCCCTGCCGGTGAGATCGGAGAGGGGGGCGGGGGGGGTGGGGAGCGGGAGGGCACAGGACTGGGATTCGGAGGGGTGTGGGGGCTGAGCCATGGCACCCCGGCAGGCAGCGCTGGGTATAAGTGGGTACACTGGGGGTGGGGGGTGGGTGTCCCCGCTGTGAGCAGCGGCTGGGAAGGTGGAAGATGGGGGGGATGGGGGGGAGGGGATTTTTCCCAGCCTTTCCCGGTTCCTGCTCACCTCCTGGCCCACAGGCTGCTTTTGGGGGGGTGGAGAAGCTGTCTCTGATGGCCAGGCTGGAGGAGGCACAAGCCCGGGGGCGGGTGCTGGAGAGGCAGGTGGGTATTGCTGAGGGGGAGGGGAGGTGTCAAGCTGACACTGGGGGTCGCCGCTGGCCCCCAGCCCTTGGGGACAAGCAGCGTGGTTTGGGTCTGTGGCAGCTGGAGAGGGCAGCGAGGAGCTGGGGCCGGGAGAAGCAGGAGCTCGGCACTCGCCTGCTGGAGCAGGAGCACGGCTTCCAGCACGGCCCCACCGCGGTGAGCACCCCGGGGGGGTACCAAGGACACCCCACACGGGGGCTGGCTTCTGATCTTTGGGGATAGGAGGAAGGAGAGGGGCTCAGAGCTATCCCTCTGCACCGAGGAAGCTCTTGGGGGAGCCGAGGGGGTCTCCAGCCCCACCTCGATGTGGGATTTGCCTCGGTTTCCCTGCAGGACCCCGGGAAAGAGGGAGGGGGGAACAGTGGTCCTGAGGGCTGCAGGATTCTCCAAGAAGCCCAGGAGATTTCCCCCCTTTCCCCCAGCCCCAACCCCATTTATTGCAGCCTTTCCCTCCCTACCTGATGTCCCCCAGAGATGGGGGGTGCAGGGGGATGGATTTCCCCCTCCCTGAGAGCTTTTTAGGTTGCCCAGGGAGGTCGTGGGTGTCCCCTGCCTGGAGGTGGTCAAGGTCAGGCTGGATGAGGCCCTCAGCAGCCTGGGCTAGTGGGAGGTGTCCCTGCCCATGGCAGGGGAATGGAACTGGATGATCTTGAAGGTCCTTTCCAACCTTTCCATGATTTTCCTGTTGTCCCCCAGAACCTGCCAGTGGTCTCCACCACCTCCCCAAGAAGACCCCAGCTCCTGCCCCCCTTACCCTAACCCATCCCTGGTGAGCCAGAGAGAGAGAGAGACCAGGACACCCCAGGCTGGCAAACAGGAGCTGATGCTTTTCCAGAGTGGTGGAATTCCAGAGTCAAGCAGAGGGCAAAGCAAAACACGAGAAGGCACCAGAGGAGCATCACTGTGGTCTCCAGCGTGGTCCCTGGGGACCCTCATGCAGCAACCTCCCCCTCCCCCCCTCCCCCCAGCCCTGGTGGTGCCAGGGCTGCTGCCAGGGCCGGGATTGCTCCACTTTATCTCCCCCCCGTGGCGTAAAGCTCAGCCTTGAGCGAAGGCAGGGATGCACCAAGCCAAGGTTGTGGCCCTGAAAGCCTCCCAGCCGGCCCCAAAACCGCCTCCCCCCCAGGGCCACAGCCTGGCTGTAGAGGACCTTGCTGGTCCTCCTTGGGAGCAGCTGGGAGTCCTCCTCCTCAAGCCTGGGCTTCGAGGGGCCGCAAGGTCAGGTAGATAGGTTTGTCGGGCAGCAGGATGAGCTCAAACCTGGTCCCCACCTCCACAGCTCTCATGGTTTCAATCTTGAAGTTCTCCAGGATCTGGGATGGAGGAGGAGGAGGAGGAGGGGGAAAAGAAAACCAAACCAAACAAAACCAGATGGAAAAAATGCTTGGGGGTGTCCCCGCCCCGGGGGCGCCAAGCCGCCTCCCCTCTCCCTGCCGGCAGCGCCGTGCCCACCTGCATGAGGAAGAGCTGCATCTCCAGCTCGGCGATCCTGCGGCCCAGGCACTGCCTGGGGCCAAACCCGAAGCCCAGCCCCTTGAAGTGTTTGGGGCCGTCAGCCAGCCAGCGCTGGGGGATGAACTGCTCCGGCTTGGGGAAGACCTCAGGGTCCCTGCCCATGGCGTAGAGACCGACCTGCACCAGCGTCTGCGGGGGGAAGGACCAAGCCCCCGGGCAGGAAGGGGGCGCAGGGATTGCATCCAGCCCCCGGGGCTGCTCCAGGTCCCGGCTCCAGCCAGAGCCCCAGGCGGAGCAGATTGGCTTTGGTCCCTAGCTGCTGGCCGTGCTCACCTTGGGAGGGATGCGGTAGTCCTGGAGGATGACCTCCTGCGTGGTGTACCTCTGCAGGGTCACCGCCACCGGGTGCAGCCTGGGGGGGAGGGGGTTGGACAGATTCCCACGCACCGGATTTTGGGGCACAGCCTGCCCCACCCACGTCCCAAAGTGTCTGGGGGGAGGGAAGGGGCTGGCGGCGGCTGGCGCTGTCCCTCCTCACCTGAGCGTCTCCTTGACGGCAGCCTTGAGGAGCCGGACGCTTCTCAGCATCTTCACCCTGTCCCCCGCTGCCTCCCGCTTGGCAGCCAGGACCTCTGCCCTCAGCTGCTCCTGCACCCCCGGCGACCTTGCCAGCTCGAACATGGCCCACTGCAGCGTCATGGAGGTCTGGAGCAAGGCGGGGAGAGAGCCAAGCTCAGCACCAGCCAGGACCTTCCCGACCCGCCCAGCCGCGCCCCCGCCCGCTCCTTACCGTGTCCACCCCGCCCGCTCCTTACCGTGTCCACCCCGCCCGCTCCTTACCGTGTCCACCCCGCCCGCCATCATCTCGGTGACGCTGGCCTTGATGTCATCCAGGGGCAGCTTGTCCTGGACAATGAGGCTGCAGAGGATGCCCATGTAGCCCTGGCTGCTCCTGCGCTGCAGCCGCAGCTCCCGGTACACGTTCTGGATGCATTTGTCCGCTGAGGAGACACCCAGAGGTCTTCCTCCCCCAGGGCCGGGGTGGAGGAGGAAGACACCAGAGGTGGCGCTTTAGGAGCTCATTGGCCCAAGCTGGTGGCTTTTCCCTGGGAGCTGGCAGCCTGCTTGCAGGACCCAGCATCAGCCGGGTGGGCACGGAGAAGGGAGGAGAGAGCGTCCCGGTAGGGGCACACGGAGTGTCCTGGCTGCCAAAAGCCCCCCTGAGAGAGCTGCTTCTCTCAACCTGATGCCCAGCATCTGCCCTCCATCACTCCTGGATGGTTCCCCAATAACTCCACCCCACCAGCTCCATCCTTGCTGGCCTTGGCGGGGCCACGCTGGGTGGCTGGCCCCAGGAGGAGCTCTCCACGCCAGCAAGGTGAGGCTGCGCCACGGGGCCAAGCCCTCAGCGGTCCCCTGGGGAGGTGTGGGCAAGGGGGAGCACTGCTCACCCTGGGAGAAGATGGCATCCCAGGCCCAGACGTGGTCTCTCCACGTCTTGGCGTTGAGGCGGCGGAGGAGGGCGGGCGGCAGGTAGAGCATGGGGGAGGTGGTGTGGAACATGAGGGTCACGGCGTCGATGAAGCGCTGCGCCTCGGGGTCCACAAAGTCCTGCAGCAGCCCCAGGCGCTCCCCATACAGCACGTGGCACACAGCTGGCGAGCACAGCATCCCTCAGGGCCCCTGCCAGGGGCGGGGGGCACCGTGCCTGTCCCCCCCCTCCGCTCTCCCACAGCCAGTTCCATGGCTGTGAGGACCTAGCTTGGCCTCACTGCTTGCTCCAAGCAGTGCAGGGCCATGACAGCATCCCTGGTTGGGTAGGGTGGGCTAGCAGCTGGTGATGGGGAGAAGATCAGCCACTGCTGTATGGAATCATAGAACAGTTGTCAGGGCTGGAAGGGAGCTCAGGGCTCAGCCAGCTCCAACCCCCCTGCCATGGGCAGGGACACCTCACACCGCAGCAGGTTGCTCACAGCCACCTCCAGCCTGGCTGCAAACACCTCCAGGCAGGAGGCTTCCACCACCTCCCTGGGCAACCTGTGCCAGGCTCTCACCACCCTCCTGGGCAACAACTTCTTCCTCACAGCCAATCTCAATCTCCCCACTTCTAGTTTTTCTCCATCCCCCCCAGTCCTATCCCTCCCTGACACCCTCACAAGTCCCTCCCCAGCTTTCTTGCAGCCCCCTGCAGATCCTGGAAGGCCACCAGAAGGTCTCCTGGGAGCCTTCTCTTCACCAGACCGAACAGCCCAAACTTCTTAGCCTTTTTTTCTTATCAACACTGTGGAGTTGTTCTCTACTTGTCTGGAGAGAAGACCTCCCTCCAGACCCTATGGCTTTGAAGGAGAAGCTTCTTTGTCCACCCATGAGGACAAAGATGGAGAGAGACTGTTTGCAAAGGCCTGCAGTGACAGAACAAGGGCCAACAGCTTCAGCCTAGAGCAGAGCAGATTGAGATTGGATGTGAGGAACAAGTTCTGCACCATGAGGTTGGTGGAACACTGCAACAGGTTGCCCAGGGAGGTGGTTGAGGCTCCAGCCCTGGAGATATTCAAGGCTCAAGGCAGCCTGATCTAGTTGAGGCTACCCCTGCTGACTGCAGAGGGGGTTGGACTGGATGCCCCTTGGAGGTCCCTTCCAACCCAGACCATTCTGTGGTTCTGTGAGAGCACAGTTGTGTTGCCCATCAGGGAGAGAACAGGATAGGGTAGGGTAGGATAGGATAGGGTAGGGTAGGATAGGATAGGATAGGATAGGATAGGATAGGATAGGATAGGATAGGATAGGATAGGATAGGATAGGACAGACCTCAGAAATCATTGAGTCCAACCTATCACCCAACACCATCTAATCAACTAAACCATAGCACCAAGTGCCTCATCCGGGCTGTTCTTGAACACCTCCAGGCCTGGGGACTCCACCACCTCCCTGGGCAGCACAGCCCAAGGGCCAATTCCTCCTCCTGGCAAGAACTTTCTCCTCCCCTCCAGTCTCAACCTCCCCTGGCACAGCTGCAGACTGTGTCCTCTTGTTCTGGGGCTGCTTGCCTGCCTGGCAGAAGAGCCCAAGCCCCAGCTGGCTCCAAGCTCCCTGCAGGGAGTTGCAGAGAGCAAGAAGGTCTCCCCTGAGCCTCCTCTTCTGCAGGCTAAGCAAGCCCAGCTCCCTCAGCCTCTCCTGCCAGGGCTGAGCTCCAGACCCCTCCCCGAAGGGGATGTTTTGGGGACACACAGACAGACAGAGGTCTTGCCCCTGGCACTCACACTCCAGGGCGAAGCGGAACAGCTCGTGGGTGAAGTCCGCGGTCCAGCGCCCCCTGCCGCTGCTCTCCGCCTGTGCCCGTGCCCGCCGCACGAAGTCCTCCCCGACCTGGCTCAGCAGCGGCACGAAACCCTCCACCGCCGCTGGGGACAGCACCTCCTTGTTCAGCATCAGCCGGTCCGAGCGCCAGGCCTCCCCCGTCCTGTGGGACACCGAAGTCGGTGGGCTCAGAAGTGCGTCCCCCACCCGCCACAGCCTCCTGGAAGATGGCACCACCCCCTGCCACGGGCACGGTGCCACCCAGTGTGCACATCACCCCCTGATTCTCCAGCGGCACAGAACGGTCAGGGCTGGAAGGGAGCTCAAGGCTCACAGTATCACCAAGGTTGGAAGAGACCTCGAGGATCATCGAGGCCAAGCTGTCACCACAGACCTCATGACTAGGCCATGGCACCAAGTGCCACATCCAATCCCCTCTTGAACACCTCCAGGGACGGTGACTCCACCACCTCCCTGGGCAGCACATCCCAATGGCGAACGACTCGCTCGGTGAAGAACTTTCTCCTCACCTCCAGCCTCAACCTCCCCTGGCACAGCTTGAGACTGTGTCCTCTTGTTCTGGGGCTGGGTGCCTGGGAGAAGAGACCAATCCCCTCCTGGCTACAACCTCCCTTCAAGTAGTTGTAGAGGGCAACGAGGTCACCCCTGAGCCTCCTCTTCTGCAGGCTAAGCAAGCCCAGCTCCCTCAGCCTCTCCTGCCAGGGCTGTGCTCCAGACCCCTCCCCAGCCTCCTTGCCCTTCTCTGGACACCTTCAAGTCTCTCAATGGCCTTCTGAAACTGAGGGGCCCAGAACTGGACACAGGACTCAAGGTGTGGCCTAACCAGTGCAGAGTCCAGGGCACAATGACCTCCCTGCTGCTGCTGGCCACACTATTCCTGATGCTGGCCAGGATGCCAGCTGCATTCTTGGCCCCCTGGGCACACTGCTGGCTTATGTTTAGGCAGCTGTCAATCAGCACCCCCAGGTCCCTTTCTGTTTGGCTGTTCTTAGCCACTCTGACCCCAGCCTGTAGCTCTGCATGAGGTTGTTGTGGCCAAAGTGCAGCCCCTGGCACTTGGACTTGTTGAATGCCATCCTGTTGGCCTCTGCCCAGCTGTCCAGTCGGTCGAGAATACATATAGAATACAGAGAATAAACCAGGTTGGAAGAGACCTTCAAGATCATCGTGTCCAACCCATCAACCAATCCAACACCACCCAAACAACTAACCCATGGCACCAAGCACCCCATCAAGTCTTCTCCTGAACACCTCCAGTGATGGTGACCCCACCACCTCCCCAGGCAGCCCATTCCAAAGGGCAATCACTCTCTCTGTGTAGAACTTTTTCCTAACACCCAGCCTGAACCTCCCCTGGCGCAGCCTGAGACTGTGTCCTCTGCAGAGCCCTTCTGCCCTCTAACTGACCAACATCTGCCCCTAACTTCTGCTCAGCCAGCTCCAACCCCCTGCCGTGGGCAGGGACACCTCACACCACAGCAGGTTGCTCACAGCCACCTCCAGCCTGGCTGCAAACACCTCCAGGCAGGAGGCTTCCACCACCTCCCTGGGCAGCCTGTGCCAGGCTCTCACCACCCTCCTGGGGAACAACTTCATCCTCACAGCCAATCTCAATCTCCCCACTTCTAGTGCTGCTCCATCCCCCCCAGTCCTATCCCTCCCTGACACCCTCTAAAGTCCCTCCCCAGCTTTCTTGGAGCCCCCTGCAGATCCTGGAAGGCCACCAGAAGGTCTCCTGGGAGCCTTCTCCTCTCCAGCCTGCACAACCCCAACTCCCTCAGTCTGTCCTCACAGCAGAGCAGCTCCAGCCCTCTCCTTCCCACCACGCTCTGTGCCGCGGCCATTGTTCTAGCACTTGGGAACCCCATTTTGAGGTGCTTCCCCCCCCCCCCCCCCAACTCACTTGAGGAGCACACCGTAGGGCTTGTTGCGATAGTCGCGATAAGCCACCCAGGGAGGGACGCTGAAGCGCTCCGGCAGCGCCCCCTCCGCCTGGAAGAGGGTGGCGGCGTCCCGGGGGCTGATGATGTTCACGCTGTCGTAGACGCCCAGCTTCTCCCTGCCGGGGCATGCAGCGGGGTCAGCCCTGCACCCTGGCCCCCACCCACACCCCTCCCACAGCCCCTCACCTCCCCACATCAACCCCTTTCTCCTGGCACCCCCAAATACCCCACCTGCCGCCCTCCAAAACTCAGCTTGTGGGTCCCGTTTGGGATCAGACCCCCAGGCAGGCGCAGTGCTTGGTGGGGGGTCGGATTAGAACCCCCCGTGCCTGGGTGGTGCCAGCTCCAGACCTTGGAAGATCACAGGAGGGGGGCAGAGCCCATCTCCAGCCCCACGACCCCCCCACCTCTCAACGTCCCACATCCACCAGGCACGAGTGGGACTCTCCTCTTGACCCTGGCTGTGGCATCAAGCCTGGTGGGCACACGGCAAGATGAGCTCCTCCGGCAGCTCGGCCACCTCCTCAGCCCCCTCCACACCGGAGCAGGGCTGGGAAGAGCGCCAGGAGCCCGGGCTGGAAAGGCTGCTGGGGTTGGGGGGCTGCAGGGGAGGGGGCTGCCAGGGCTGCCACCTCACCTGTAAATGGGCCCAAACTGCTGGAACTTGCGAGCCATGATGTGGTGGACGTTGTGGAAGCCTCCCTCCTGCCAGAAGCGGTAGAGGTTGAGCCAACCTGCTCTCCAGTCACCAGGCACCTGCTTGAAGGGTCGAGGAGTGGGCGGGTTGGGGGCGGGGGTGACAACCCCCCCAGCCCGGCGGCATCCCCCGGGTCGGGCAGGCAGACATCCCAGCAAGGCTCCTGGCTTGGGCACAGCCCGGGCCAGCATGGGAGCGGGTGAGGGGAGAGGGAGTTGAGGGTGGCCTCGCTTTTATCCCCTGGCTGGCCTCGCTCAAGGAGAGAGCCTCTCGCCCGCCCCCTGATGAGTCACGGCCAGCCCAGGGCCGGGGGCAGGCTGCCGAGGCAGAAACTGGGGTATGGGGCAGCACATAAGGGGTGGCAGAGCGTCCTCCCTCCTCAGCCTGGCTGTGGAGGGGTCTGCCAGGTCTGGAGGGGCATGGGGTGGGCAAAGAGGGGGCTGGCAGGTGGTTTGTGTCACCCCAGTACGAGCGGGGGCTGGGTTTGTACCCAGGGAGCAAACGGTTTGACTGCCGAAGACAGGGTCAAAACAAGGTGGGTTAGGAGGAAAGCTCAGGCCTGAGGGCTCACCACGGAAGGTGACAGCTTTGGGGGCTACCTGCCCATCACTGGGGGTGCCTCATCTCTGCCTGCCCCAGCACAGAGAGTGCTGGGCGTTGCAGGTCTGCCCCTTCACAGGTTCTTCTTCATCAGCTGCCAGCTTAGTGCAGGAGCCCCAAACACACACCCCTGTGGGAGGGAGAGGCTTTTGGGGGGACATGGCTCACCCAAGAGCTGGGGACAAAGCCCCCCACACACCCAAACATGGTGACAAACACCTTTCCTTGTCCTCAAGCCCCAAGGACCCACTCGTGACCAGCTGGCAATGGGAAGTGGGAGAGTTAATGTGCAGGTGGCTGGCTGGAAGGTCCATGGGAGGACACCTCTTTGGGGTGTCCCTGGGAAGGATCCCTGGGGTCTTTTGGGGTGCCCCTGGAAGGGATGAGAATTCACAGTGTCATAGTACATTAGAGGTTGGAAGGGAGCTCAAGAGATCATCGAGTCCAACCCCCCCCTGCAAAAGCAAGATCACAGAATGGTCAGGGCTGGAAGGGAGCTCAGGGCTCAGCCAGCTCCAACCCCCTGCCATGGGCAGGGACACCTCACACCACAGCAGGTTGCTCACAGCCACCTCCAGCCTGGCTGCAAACACTTCCAGGCAGGAGGCTTCCATCACCTCCCTGGGCAGCCTGTGCCAGGCTCTCACCACCCTCCTGGGCAACAACTTCTTCCTCGCAGCCAATCTCCATCTCCCCACTTCTAGCTCTGCTCCATCCCCCCCAGTCCTATCCCTCCCTGACACCCTCCAAAGTCCCTCCCCAGCTGTCTTGGAGCCCCCTGCAGATCCTGGAAGGCCACCAGAAGGTCTCCTGGGAGCCTTCTCCTCTCCAGTCTGCACAGCCCCAACTCCCTCAGGCTGTGCTCACAGCAGAGCAGCTCCAGCCCTCTGCTCCTCCTCCTGGCCCTGCTCTGGACACCTTCCAGCACCTCCAGATCCTTCTTGTAACAGGGGCTCCAGAACTGCACGCAGCAGGTCTCTGGGTGTCCCTGGACCTCCCTTGGGGTGACCTGGAGGGGTCCCTGGGGGTCGACAGCCCGCGGCCGTGCTGGGCTTCTCCTGATTTTAAACCTTTCCCAGGTTTTCCTTTTCCCCGGGAGCCGGCAGGAGGTGGAGGCAGCCCCGGGGGCTGAGCCGGGTTCGGCTGAGACAGCGACGGACACCAGGGGGCGCATTTGTCCCGTCCGTGCTGCCACCTCCCCGGGACCGCCCCCCGCCCGGGGAAGCCCCTCCCGGGTGTCCCCTCCCGGCGCCGGCAGCCTGGGCGGGCTGGGAGTTGGGCAGGGGGAAGTGGAAGGAAATCCAACAGGGGCAAGGGGAGAGAGTCTTGCACCTGGGGAAAAACAACCCCAGGGAGCAGGAGAGGCTGGGGACTGAGCTGCTGGAGAGCAGGGAAAGGGGGAAAGGACCTGGGGGGGGGGTCCTGGTGGGTGGGTGGGAGGTTGGCCATGAGCCAGCAATGTGCTCTGGTGGCCAGGAAGGCCAAGGGCATCCTGGAGGGTTGGGGGTTAGAAGGGCTGTGGTTAGCAGGCTGAGAGAGGTTCTCCTCCTCCTCTACTCTGCCCTGCTGAGGCCACAGCTGGAATCTTGTGTCCGGTTCTGGGCCCCTCAGTTGAAGAGGGACCTCAGGGAACTGCTTGAAAGAGTCCAGCACAGAGCCACAGAGATGAGGAAGGCAGTGGAAGATCTTCCTTATGAGGAGAGCCTGAGGGAGCTGAGGGCTCTGGAGCTTGGAGAGGAGGAGGCTGAGAGGTGACCTCCTTGCTGTTGCTAAAGCTGTGCAGGGGCAGTGCCCAGAGGATGGAGCCAGGCTCTGCTGGGGGATGCCCAGTGCCAGCCCAAGGGGCAGTGGTGGAAGCTGAGGCAGAGGAAGCTCCATGGAAACAGGAGGAAGAATCTTCTCCCTGTGAGGGTGACAAAGCTCTGGCACAGGCTGCCCAGGGGGGCTGTGGAGTCTCCCTCTCTGGAGAGATTCAAGACCCACCTGGGTGTGTTCCTGTGTGACCTGGTACAGGAGATCCTACCCTGACAGAGGCCTTGGACTGGATGAGCTTTGGAGGTCCCTTCCAGCCCCTGACATTGATTCTGCTCTCTCCTGAGCCACGGTGCCTGTCCCCTCCTGTCCCAGCCACCTCTTGCTTGTCCCAGTTGCCACAGCCTGCTGTGCCAGACACTCGCCCTGGGGGAGCTCTCTCCAGCTTGGTGTGCACCCCAGAGCAGCCTTGAAGACAGGGTGGCACAGTGCCACCCTCCTGTCCTTCACCCCTGTGCTGTCCCTGTCCTTACTGGGCCCTGCTGCCTCCTCTCCAGCCATGGAAATGGGGCCAGGCCAGAGCAGTTTGGCCACCTTGGTGCTCCTGGAAACAGGAGCATGGCTCAGGGGAGACCTTCTTGCTCTCTGCAACTCCCTGCAGGGAGGTTGGAGCCAGCTGGGACTTGGGCTCTGCTGCCAGGCAGGCAAGCAGCCCCAGAACAAGAGGACACAGTCTCCAGCTGTGCCAGACACTCGCCCTGGGGGAGCTCTCTCCAGCTTGGTGTGCACCCCAGAGCAGCCTTGGAGACAGGGTGGCACAGTGTCACCCTCCTGTCCTTCACCCCTGTGCTGTCCCTGTCCTTACTGGGCCCTGCTGCCTCCTCTCCAGCCATGGAAATGGGGCCAGGCCAGAGCAGTTTGGCCACCTTGGTGCTCCTGGAAACAGGAGCATGGGGAGGTGAAGGGAGGTGTGGCCAAGTCGCCATGCCACCAGCTCCAGCCCCAAGAGGGGACAGCCCCCACCACACTCAGTGTCACCTCTGCACCCCCTCTCAGCACCCCCTTCCCAAAGCCTGAGGAGCCACTGCATGTGCTCCATCACCCCACATCTGTCCCCTGCACCTCCAAGAGGCCCCACACATATCCTCCATGGGGGCATCACCCTCTTCCTTCTGGGCCCCCACCTCAGGGAGGCCTCCATATTTTCAGATCACCTCCCCAGCATCATTGTCACCCTCACATCATGGATGGTTTGTCCCCCCTCCAACAGCCCCTGGGCACACCACTCACAGAGGAAACAGGGGGGCACAGGAACCCAGCAGGGGTGGGGAGGGGGGAGGGGGGCTTGGATGGAAACTGGGGGGAGGTGGGGGGCAGGAAATGGGTCGAGAGGGTGCTAAAACCCCACAGCATCACTCTCCCCAGCCAGCAGAAATCACAAGCAGGGACAGGGGTTCTGACAGCTTTTTGCTGCTGCTTCCACCCGTGGTGAGCAAAGTGGTTGGCCTGTGGGTGGCAGGGGGAGGCACTTCCCCCCCCACACCCCCCAGCAGCTCACCCACGATCCCCACATGACTCAGGTGCATCCCCTGCTGGCTATTTTTGGATGAGCTGAAACCAAAAGCTTCTCCCCTCCCCAGGGGCCTCTCTCCCTGTGCCACCCACGCTGGGGACATGGAAAGTGCCTCCATCAGGGTTTGCTGCCATGACGTCCTGTAGGTGTCCTGCTTTCACTTTCCCCCTTCGGGGCTTTCCTGGCATGTGTCACCTTGTGACCAAGAAAGGTGACAAACTGCCCTGTCCCTTCACACCTTTCCTCCCCCCTGACCCCACATTAAATCACACCTCTGAGAGGCTGCTGAGAACCCCCACAGCTTTCTGCTCCAGGGCAGGAAACGCTACTCAGGTCCCTAGCCCCAGCAGAAACCCAACCACCCTCCCTGGGCAACCCAACCCCAGCCACCCTCCCTGGGCAACCCAATCCCAGCCACCCTCCCTGGGCAATCCAATCCCAGCCACCCTCCCTGGGAAACCCAATCCTAACTGCCCTCCCTGGGCAATCCATCCCCAACCGCCCTCCCTGGGCAATCCAACCCCAGCCACCCTCCCTGGGCAACCCAATCCCAACCACCCTCCCTGGGCAATCCAACCCCAGCCACCCTCCCTGGGCAACCCAATCCCAGCCACCCTCCCTGGGCAACCCAATCCTAACTGCCCTCCCTGGGCAATCCAACCCCAGCCACCCTCCCTGGGCAACCCAACCCCAGCCACCCTCCCTGGGCAACCCAATCCTAACTTCCCTCCCTGGGCAATCCATCCCCAACCGCCCTCCCTGGGCAACCCAATCCTAACTTCCCTCCCTGGGCAATCCATCCCCAACCACCCTCCCTGGGCAATCCAACCCCAGCCACCCTCCACCCTCCCTGGGCAATCCATCCCCAACCGCCCTCCCTGGGCAATCCAACCCCAGCCACCCTCCCTGGGCAATCCAACCCCAACCACCCTCCCTGGGCAACCCAATCCTAACTGCCCTCCCTGGGCAACCCAATCCCAACCACCCTCCCTGGGCAATCCAACCCCAGCCACCCTCCCTGGGCAACCCAATCCTAACTACCCTCCCTGGGCAATCCATCCCCAGCCACCCTCCCTGGGCAATCCAACCCCAACCACCCTCCCTGGGCAATCCAACCCCAGCCACCCTCCCTGGACCCCAGTCCCCTTCCTTGACCTCATCCCTGGGCTGGGAATGCTGAGGAGGCAGTGATTTGGCAGAGGGAAGATGTTCTGGAGGAGCAGTTGATCCTTTCTGTCTCTCCACTCCTCAGAGATGATGGATGGCCACACTGTTCCTGATGCAGGCCAGGATGCCACTGGCCTTCTTGGCCACCTGGGCCCACTGCAGGCTCATGTTCAGCCTACAATCAACCACTACCCCCAGGTCCCTCTCTGCCTGGCTGCTCTCAACCACTCTGTCCCCAGCCTGTGGCACTGCATGGGGTTGTTGTGGCCAGCCAAATAGTGTGGCCAGCAGGAGCAGGGAGGTCATTATGCCCTGGGCTCAGCACTGCTAAGGCCACCCCTGGAGTCCTGTGTCCAGCTCTGGGCTCCTCAGTTTCAGAAGGCCATTGAGAGACTTGAAGGTGTCCAGAGAAGGGCAAGGAGGCTGGGGAGGGGTCTGGAGCACAGCCCTGGCAGGAGATGCTGAGGGAGCTGGGCTTGCTTAGCCTGGAGAGGAGGAGGCTCAGGGGAGACCTTCTTGCTCTCTGCAACTCCCTGCAGGGAGGTTGGAGCCAGCTGGAGCTTGGGCTCTTCTGCCAGGCAGGCAAGCAGCCCCAGAACAAGAGGACACAGTCTGCAGCTGTGCCAGGGGAGGTTGAGGCACAAGGTGAGGAGAAAGTTCTGGCAAGACAGAATCAAAAGAGAGCTAATGGCTGCAGTGTCTTCCTTTTTATAGGCTTACTGGACAGGGAGGGGGAGTAGAACAGACTAATTCAGTTTCCCATGGGGAAAACCCCACTCCGGGGAGGGCAAAGCTCTCACTAGCCCTCCCTCCCCCCCTGCTTTCAGCCCATCACACCTATAGATCCCTATGGAGCCCTGTGGAGCCTGTGCAGTCCTATGTAGCCCTAAGGAGCCCTAAGGTGCCCTATAGAGCCCTATGGAGCCTATAGACCCCAATGGAATCTAAAGAGCCCTATGGAGTCCTATGGAGACCTATAAAGACCTATGGAGCCTTATGGAGCCCCACAGAGCCTGATGGAGCCCTATAGAGCCCTATGGAACCTATAGAATCCTTAAGAGCACTATGGAGCCCTATGGAGTCTATGGAGCCCTACAGAGCCCTATGGAGCCTATAGAGCCCTATGGACCCCATAGAGCCCTATGGAACCTATAGAGTCCTATGGAGCCTATAGAGCCTTATGGAGCCCTATGGAGCCCTGTGGAGCCTATAAAGCCCTGTGGAACCCTGTGGAAACTATAGAGCCCTGTGGAATCTATAGAGCTTCCATATTGTTCAGCAGGGGCAGAGGTGTGGTGCTGAGGGGTGTGGGTGAGTGGTGCTTTGGTGGTATTGGGTTAATGGTTGGACTCAGTGGTCTTGGAGATCTCTTCAGCCTAAACCATTCTGTGATGCTGTGAGATCCATGGCTGAGAGAAGCCCACAGAGATGCCCTCCCTGCTTCCTTACCTAAAGAGCACAGCTGGCAGCCATCCACACATGCTGGAGCTGTTCTGCTCAGCTCCCCCTCCCTGCTCCCACCCACCCCTTGGGAAGGGCCCTGGGGCTGATGTAGTTCCCAACAGGCCTCTTGCTTCTCTGCAGTCATTTCCACCCTGGGGTCTTCCCAGCTCTCCTCCTGAGCTGTCAGCTCTTGCCCACAAGCGAAGTGGTTGAGAAAGGTTCAGTAGCAACACTCCAGAAACCACCCCCCTGTGATTCAGTCTGGGGTTGCAGGAGGGGGGCGGGGGGGGAGGAGGAAATCTCATGTTCATAATGTTGGGTAGAAAATGAGAAAACTTTTGGGTTTCTGGCAGATCACAGCCATGGCCAAGCCTTGCTGGAGAGTTTTCCCCTGGGAGCAGACAGAAGGGGATGTCTCGGCACATGTTGCTCTCTACAGCTCCCTGAAAGGAGGCTGGAGTGAGGTGGGGGTCATGGAGTCATAGAATGGGTTAGGTTGGAAGGGACCTTGAAGATCATCCAATTCCAATACCCCAACCCCCCCCCCCATAGCCAAGGACACCTTCCACTAGCCCAGGCTGCTCAAGGCCTCATTGAGCCTGGTCTGAAACTCTTTCAGGGATAAGGTGTCCAGAAAGCCTCCAGATGGCCTCTGGGGAGGTTTAGGTTGGAGATGAGGCAACATTTCTCTCCTGCAAGCGTGGTCAGGGACTGGCACAGGCTGCCCAGGGAGGTGGTGGAGCCCCCATCCCTGGAGGTGTTCAAGAAGTGTGTAGCCATGGCCCCTGGGGCTGTGGTTTGGTGGCCATGGTGGGGTTGCTCTGGCAGGGGAGGGTTGGACTGGATGATCTCTCGAGGTCCCTTCCAGCCCCTAACCTTCTGTGATCTGTGTTCTGTGCTGGGTTGATGGTTGGACGTGGTGATCTTAGAGCTCCTTTCCAGCTGAAGTGATTCTACCCTGGGCAGCATCCCTGAAGAACTCAGAGCTGAGCATGGGATGCTCGAGGAGCTGCCAGGAACACCAAGAGCAGCTTCTCAGGAGAGAGGGCCTGGGCAGGACAAGCTTTCATCTGACACAGGGGTCAGAGTGGCTGAGAGCTGCCAAACAGAAAGGGACCTGGGGGTACTGATTGCTGGCTGAACATGAGCCAGCAGTGTGCCCAGGGGGGCAAGAAGGCCAAGGGCATCCTGGCCTGCAGCAGGCAGAGTGTGGCCAGCAGCAGCAGGGAGGTCATTGTGCCCTGGGCTCAGCACTGCTTAGGCCACCCCTGGAGTCCTGTGGCCAGCTCTGGGCTCCTCAGTTTCAGAAGGCCATTGAGAGACTTGAAGGTGTCCAGAGAAGGGCAAGGAGGCTGGGGAGGGGTCTGGAGCACAGCCCTGGCAGGAGAGGCTGAGGGAGCTGGGCTTGCTTAGCCTGCAGAAGAGGAGGCTCAGGGGAGACCTTCTTGCTCTCTGCAACTCCCTGCAGGGAGGTTGGAGCCAGCTGGGGCTTGGGCTCTTCTGCCAGGCAGGCAAGCGGCCCCAGAACAAGAGGACACAGTCTGCAGCTGTGCCAGGGGAGGTTGAGGCTGGAGGGGAGGAGAAAGTTCTTGCCAGCCAGAGGAATTGGCCCTTGGGCTGTGCTGCCCAGGGAGGTGGTGGAGTCCCCATGGCTGGAGGTGCTCAAGAGGGATGTGGCCCTTGGAGCCATGGTTGAAATGTCAGGAGGTGCTGGGTGACAGCTTGGGCTGGATGAGCTCTGAGGTCTTTCCCAACCTGCTTGATTCTGTTCTCTGATTCTAATTCCAGCTGGGTTGTCCCTGCTCCATTAAATCCACTCTCCTCTTATACTCATTTATTGGGTGCACTTCATGGCCCTAAACATTGCTGGGCTGCTGCCTGCTTTTTGGAGCCTCCCTGGAGCTGGAACTGGGTCATCTCATCCCCATGGGGCACATTCTTTGGTCATCATCACCCTGTGGGAATCTCCAGGTGAAATTCCTGGCCAGGGGATTGGGAGGGGTGGGGGGAAAACCTTTTTGCATGCAGCTGTGAGGAAGAGCAGTGTGACCACATGGGGGGAAGGCACAGTGGCTCAGCTCGTGGTTAACTTCCTCCAGCATCTCCTGGGTCTCCTCATTTCCAGTAAGTGACTGAATTTCCCACTTACATCACTTGCCACTGCTGTCCCCAACCTGCCTGGTAGAGCATTACCCATACCACGTTCCCTGTGTCCCCTACATGGACAGGAGCTATGCACAGCCAGCCAGGCACCTGTCCAGGGCTGGTTAAACCCTGAGATCCTCAGGGGAAAGAGGGAAACTGCTGCAGGGCAGCAAACACGAGAGTTGCCACATCATCAGGTGGGAGGACAAGAAGGGAGGGGTGAAGCAGCTGGGTGGGTGGCAGGTTTCAGGCACCTGAGGCAGGTGAGAGCCGACTTTGTGGCTCCCTCTTACCGGCTCATCCCGAGGGAAGTGGATAGTGACATGGGGTGGAGTGGGCAGGACACCCACGGCGGCGGGAGGAATGCAGCTGGCTGGCTCCGGCTCTCACTGCTGCTCAGAAGGGCCAGGCTGAGCCCGAGGGAAGGTGGAAGAGAAGAAAACCACCAGGAGAGGGCTCCGGCTGCTCTGCTCCGGGGAGCAGGGAGATGCTGCTGGAATCTCCAGCCCCGGGCTCCCAGCTCTTGTGGAAGCAGGAGTGGAGATCAGGGCATTCCAATTCCAGGCTCCTTCTAGGGCTGCCCTGTACCCCCCAGCCCACCAGGCAAAGCTGCCCAAGGGGATGCTGTGACTGGGGAGAGCATCCTGGGTGAGTCCACAGTCGGTGGGTGCCATCAGGCATCTCCTGTGGGGTTTCCTCCACCAGCTCTTTAATCCCATCCAGATGGCACCAGGATTTCCTGGGTCTGTTGTCCTGCCCAGCCAACCCTTTCCCCAGAGCAGCCTCCAAGGCCACTGGCAAGGCTGGAGGCCTGAATAACCTCCCCCCTAAAGGGTGCTGGGAACGAAATGAAACGTTCTGGAGGCTTTTGTTGCAGGAGTGTGGTGGCTCCCCCTCTGCCTGTGCCAGAGGAAGCCTGGCAAAGCTGCTGCCACACCTGACCTTCCTGTGCCCTCCCTCTCCCGTCCAAACAAGGCTCCCAAAATAACTGCTGGAACAATGTGGCCACAGCCTCAGCTTTCTCCACCCCACACATGACTCTTCCCTCCAGTAGCCCTCCTCCCCCACCAAAAAAAAACACCCCAACAAGAAACCCTGGTGCATGGCTGTGCCCACAGCTTTCAGTTCATTGTCTTTAGAGGAAACCACCCAAGGAAGTGAAGCCCAGCCTGAAACCTTCAGGCTCTGCTGCTTTCCTCAGGGAATTTAGGGAAAGGCTCCCTTTTTATTGGCCTGGATTTGCCCAGGGAGCAAGGATGGGGATGGGGATGGGGATGGGGATGGGGATGGGGATGGGGATGGGGATGGGAATGGGGATAGGGATGGGGATGGGGATGAGGATAGGGATGGGGATAGGGATGGGGATGGGAATGGGGATGAGGATGGGGATGGGAATGGGGATGAGGATGAGGATGAGGATGGGAATGGGGATGAGGATGAGGATGGGGATGGGGATGGGGATGAGGATAGGGATGGGGATGGGGAGAGGGATGAGGATGGGGATGGGGATGGGGATGAGGATAGGAATGAGGATGGGGATGAGGATGGGGATGGGGATAGGGATAGGGATGGGGATAGGGATGGGGATGGGAATGGGGATGGGGATGGGAATGGGGATGAGGATGAGGATGAGGATGGGGATGGGGATGGGGATGGGGATGGGGATGGGGATGGGGATGGGGATGAGGATGAGGATGAGGATGGGAATGGGGATGAGGATGGGGATGGGGATGGGGATGAGGATGAGGATGGGGATGGGGATGAGGATAGGGATGGGGATGGGGATGGGGATGAGGATGGGGATGGGGATGGGGATGAGGCCGGGGCCGGGGCCGGGGCCAGGGCCGGGGATGGGGACCCACTTGCAAAGCCTGTGCTGGGCTGGGGAAGGAGCCGCTCCTGCTACTACCTGTTTGTGTGTCCCTGAGGTCTGTGTCTCACCCAGAGCCCTGGGCTTGTCCTGGTAGCACTGGATCTTGTGCTCTCAGGACCTCGTGGCTCATGAGCCAGGTTCCTGTGCCTGCTTTTTGGGCAGGAAAAGAGAGGCTGGGCAGCCAAATGGGTGCTAGATCAGCCCTGCAGCCCACGCAGCCCCAGCACTTCCAACCCGCTCCCCGGGGGTGGTGGTGGTGGGGGTGGAGTTCAGCACCAGCCAAACACTCCAGTGCCAAGGTATCAGCAAGGCCTCTGTCAGAGCTTTGGCAAGCCAAGGCTTGGCAAGCACGGAGCTGGGAAAGCAAACATCTTGGTGTCCACACGTGGCACCCAAGAAATAACTCTTGGGTGCTGGGGTTTTACCCCCGTTCCCTTCCCAGCCTTCAGCTGAGCTCCCCCCACCCCCACCCCCTCCTCCTTCTCCTCCTTCCCCCACCTGATATGGGGACTGCCAGAACTCACACTTCTTGTTTTAGCTCAGCTGAAAGCCGGGCTGGCTTCTCTGTCACATCGAGAAGCCGCTGCCGCATATGCTGCCGGCCCCGGCGAGGGGGTTTGCTGCCAACCCCCCCACCCCCCAGCGCCGGGAAAAGAAAGGAGCTGAGGCAAGGGCTTGCTTTCAGCTGCCAGCTCCCCACCACCACCTAGCAGATCAGCAAAACCCCTCCTGCAAATCCCCTTTTGGGTCCCTGTCCCCCCCCCCCGAAGCTTTGCAACCGGCGGCTCCTCAGCTGCGAGCCGCGGAGCTCAGGTTGGAGCAAGCCAAAGCCGCCACACACCTCGGCGTGTTCCGCTGCTGCCCGCGCAGGAACGGGGCCCCAGCTGCGAGCACCAAGAGCAGCAGCACCCAGAAGGGCATGGGCTGAGAGGCAGAGGGGAAAGAGGTCACCCTCTTTTGGAAGCCCTGCAAAAAACAGTGGGGCAGCAAGGGCTGCTGGGCGCCGTGGCAAGGGCTGCCTTGGTGCCGAGCGGCTTGTAGCTGGGAGTGCTGGTGGCCAACAAAGTCACCAACAATGCACACTCATAGCCAAGAAGGCCAATGGGCCCCTGGGGTGCTTGAGGAAGAGTGTGGCCAGCAGGTCGTGGAGGTTCTCCTCCCTCTCTGCTCTGCCCCGGTGAGGTCATCTCTGGAGCGTTGTGTCCAGGTCTGGGCTCCCCAGCTTAAGAGGGACAGGGAACTGCTGGAGAGACTCCAGGGGAGGCTCCAAAGCTGCTGAGGGGACCTGAATAACTCTGAGGAGGAAAGGCTGGGAACCCTGGGGCTGTTGAGCCTGGAGCAGAGCAGCCCCAGAGGGGAGCTGAGCAATTCTCAGCAAGAGCTGAAGGTTGCGGGGGGCAAGAGGCTGGGGCCAGACTCTGCTCAGTGGTGCCCAGGGCCAGGCCAAGGAGCAAGGGGCACAAACTGGAGCCCAGGAGGCTCCATCTGAAGAGGAGGAAAAACTTCTTTGGTGCAAGACTGCTGAACCCTGGAGCAGGCTGCCCAGAGAGGTTGTGGAGCCTCCTTTTCTAGCGAGATCCCAACCCCCCCTGGCCCTTGTGCTGCTGGGCAAGCTGCTGTGGGTGCCCTTCTTTAGCAGGTGGGGCAGACTGGAGGATCTCCAGAGGTCTCTTCCAAGCCCCAGCACGCTGGGAATCAGCGTTACAGAGAGCAAGGGCCGCTGCTCCCTCCTGCTTTCGCCACCACCTTTTAACAGCCGAATTCCCCTTCTCTGCTTCCCTCCAGCCCAAGCCCGGCTCATTTCTCTTCTTTCCCCCCCAAAAAATGATCTTAGTACCTCCAGAGAGCTGCAAGCTCAGCCCTGCTCTGTTTCCTAGGCTGTCAGCCAGGCACAGCTCATGTGCTCCTTCCCAAACAGCCATTCCCAACGTTGGAAGCCAAGGGAGCATCCCACAGCCTGCCCCAGCTCCCGGCGCGTGGCACAGGCGCAGGACTCGCTGCTGCTATTTATACCCACGGGTGGTGGGTGGTGAGGAGCAGGGTGCTGCCAACTCCCCCCTCCTCCCCCCCCAAACCCTCCTTTCATCCCCTTTTGGGTTTCTCCCGTGGGATTTTGCCCAGCTTCTAGCTCCCGATGGCATCAGCCTGGAGCAGGAGCAGCAAGTGCAGGTTATGAGGGGTGGTCTCTGTCTGCTGGGGGGGGGGGGGTGTGTTAGGAGAAGCAGGGGGGGAAGTGGTAGAGCTGGGGAGATGTGGGGGAGCGTGGGGGGATGGGGGAGAGCGTGGGGAGATGTGGAGGGATGGGGGAGAGTTGGGATGGGGGAGTGTGTGGGAAGATGTGGGAGAGTTGGGGGGATGTGGGAGAGTGTGGAGGGATGGGGGAGAGTGTGGAGGGATGGGGAAGAGTGTGGGAGGGATGGGGAAGAGTGTGGGAGTGATGGGGGAGAGTGTGGGAGGGATGGGGGAGAGTGTGGAGGGATGGGGGAGAGTTGGGGGGATGGGGGAGAGTGTGGAGGGATGGGGGAGAGTGTGGAGGGATGGGGGAGAGTTGGGATGTGGGAGTGTGTGGGGAGATGTGGGAGAGTTGGGGGGATGTGGGAGAGTGTGGAGGGATGGGGGAGAGTTGGGGGGATGTGGGAGCGTGTGGAGGGATGGGGGAGAGTGTGGGGGGGATGGGGGAGAGTGTGGGCGGGATGGGGGAGAGCAGAAGGATCTCCTGCTTGTGGTGGAAGAGGGACAAGGGAGACCCCGGCCCCCACCCCCGCAGCATCCCTCAGCTCCCCGTGGGAAAGCACAGCACTCCCCTGCTCTTTTCCAGTCTTTATTCCAACAATCACATCCCGACTTTGGTCACAGCTCTGAGAAGGTTGTGTCTGGTTTTTGGTAGCTGTTGTGGTGCTTGTTGGTTGCTTTCTCCTCTCCTCTAACACCCCCCCCCCCCTTCATCCCCCCCCCCCCCCAACTTTCTCTGACTATTATAAAATGACACAAGTTGCAGTAACCACCAGCTGATAATAAATAGGTTATTTGTTAGTCCACAAAGTTAAAGTGCTTTGAGAAGGGCTGTAAGAAGCTCTATCCTAGACTGAGGGGAGGAGGATCTTGGAAATGTAGTGCAGTAGGAAGCTCTGGCCGGGCGCAAGGAGCCCCCCGCCTCGGCCAGGAGAAAGTCAAACCACAAAAGAGCCCTCAGGCACAGCCCCAGGAGCCGTGCTGCCACGCCAGGTGACTGGAAGCATGAGCCAAGATGCCCACTCCTGAGGCTGGAAGGGTTTGGGCCCCCCCCGAGGGCCGGGCAAGGTTTGGCCGAGGCGTTGGGACCCTCGCCCCTCGCTGGCGGGGAGAACCTCCCCCGCTTTATTTTCACAGTTTAGTCTTGCTGGGAGACCTCCGAGCCCAAGGGGAGCTAAAGCCTGCTCCTCCCCTCTGCCCTCACTGCAAGGGTAGACAGGGGGCAGAGCTGCCCTGGGCGGTGGGGACAGGCTGCCCCCCCCCCAGCCCCAAGCCCCTTGGCATTGACCTGAGATCAGCAGCCTGCCGCCTCTTTCCCTGAGGAAGCCAAGTCCCTCTCCTGAGGAGAGAGCTTCTGGGGAGCAGGGGCTGCCTGCTGCCCCTGGATAAATGCCCTTAGCTGCCTGCAGAGGATTTGTGCGTTTAAAACTCCTTCCCCAGGGCCTCCCGGGTTTGGTTTGGGCTCTGCTTCCACCTTCCCTTCCCGACCCCTTCGCTCTGTCCTTCCCCTACGCTCCCCAACCCAGTCCTCTTCCCAGGCTTTTTCTTCTTCTTCTTCTTCTTCTTTTTTTCCATGCAAAACGCTCCCTTTGTGCCTGCCCTTGCCTCGGCAGGGTGTCCCCCACCTCCCCCACCCTCCCATCACGTCCAAGCCAGCTGCAAAACAAAAGAAAACCAACCCCCCAAAATAACCCCCCAAGGAGCCGCACCCTGCAAGCCTCCCCGAGCCCTCTTCTCCACGCCAGAAGGGGACTCAGACAGCGACACCGGGAGCCCAACCAGATGTTAGCCACCGAAAGGGGTCGGGAGGGCCCCGCTGGAGGTGAAGCACAGTTCACAAGGCCGAGGGCTGGCTCCTCCTCTTCGTCGCATGCACAGTTCCCAAAGAGAGGAGCCCCGGTGCCCTGAGGATCAGTGCATGCACAGCGGTCCGAGTCCCCCGAAGGTCCACACCCAGGGTTAGGGGTCAGGGTGACAACCAGCAGAGAGATAGAGAGCCACCGGGGTGGGTTTGGGGAAGGGGTCACACCACAGCGCCACCTCTGTGCCACCGGCTACAGCCAACGTCCCCCCAGTGGGGCAGGGCGACCCCCTTCCCTGTCCCCAAACCCGCCTCCAGCTGGCATCGTCCGTGCCCTAACTCTCCCGCCGAGGTCAGAGGCGGAGAGGCTGCTGCCCAGGACCCCTTCTGGGACAAGTCAAGAGATGAATGTCCAAGGAGTGAGTGACAGAGGAGGAGGATCTGGCCTCGGAAGCCGACGGCAGGAGGCAGGAAGGGACGCGGCAGCCCGGGGCGGGGGTGGGAAGAGAGGTCGCAGCCCCGGGGGCTGGGTGGGAAGACGCTCCCCGCGCCTTCAGTGGAAGAGCTCCACCAGGAGCACCACGAGGAGCAGCTGTAGCCAAGAGGCAAAGGCGCTGGCGGGAGCCTGGCCCTTCTGGGACATGAACCTGAGCTGGTCGACCAGGCGCTCCTTCACCAGCGCCTGCCTGAAGCCGTCCTCCTCCGAGACGCAGACGTAGTGGCCGAAGTGGAGGTGGCTGACGTTCTGGATGAAGTGGAAGCAGTCCTGCTGGGGGTGGGTGGTGTTGCAGGTCTTGATGAGGCTGTCGTTGTGGTACCAGTTGTAGGTGGCGTAGTGGGACTCGATGGGGCAGTTGAGGAAGTACCGGGAGAAAGGCACCACCGTGATGTTCTGGTAGTCGTCTGCCGGCGGGGGGGGGTGAGGCAGAGAATCACTGTCAGGGCTGGAAGGGAGCTCAGGGCTCAGCCAGTTCCAACCCCCCCTGCCATGGGCAGGGGCACCTCACACTACAGCAGGTTGCTCACAGCCACATTATCATCATCATCATCATCACTACTATTGTCATTATTACTATTATTATTATAGCATCACAGTACTGTTAGGACTGGAAAGGACCTCAAGGATCATCCAGCTCCAGCCCCCCTGCCATGGGCAGGGACACCCCACATCAGATCACTCCCACTAGGCTGAGAAGGGTTGGGGTGAGGAGGGGCACCTCCAGGACACAGGCCCTGGTGGTTGTTTATGCATGGTAAATCCATGCAAATATTGCATCTTTTGGGCCTGTTCCTTGCATTCCACATTCCTAGATTGGAGCTGTGCTTCATTTGCTTTCAGCTGAGCTGTTCTGGCAGTTTTATGCTGGGGGACACACACACACACAAGGCTGGAGGGAAGAGCGGTTGGGTCGCTGGGTACATGGTTAGACAAGAGGAAACGACCTCAAGTTGCACCAGGGGAGGTCTAGGTGGACATTAGGAACCATTGCTTCCCTGCAGGGCTTGCCAAGCCCTGGAGCAGTGCTGGAGTCTCCATTCCTGGAGGCATTTCAAAGCCATGGAGATGTGGTGCTGGAGGACCTGGTTTCGTGGTGGACTTGGCCACGTGGGGTTAGCAGTTGGACTCCATGATCTTGGAGGTCTTTTCCAACCTTCATGACTCCACAATTCACACAGGCAGAATCAGCCAGCTTGGAAGAGCCCTCAGAGATCATCAAGTCCAACCTAACAGCTAACACCTCCTGACATCTAAACCATGGCTCCAAGTGCCACATCCAATCTTTTCAGGAACACCTCCAGGGATGGTGACTCCACCACCCCGCTGGGCCCTGCTCTGCACAGCCATTTAACAACACTGGCAGGACCTGACCTGCACCTGGTGAAGCCTCTTCTCCCAGAACAACAGCAAAGAGTTTCAGCCCTCCTGCTCAGCTTAGAAAAGTCATCTAGCCATGAGCTGCAAGCTGACACTTGCTTCTTGTCCTGGTTCCAGCATGGCCCTCCCCAGTTCCCCAGTACTGCATTGCAGCACCTTGCACAACCCCACACAAAGACTTGAGAAGTGGCAACCCTGCTCCAAACACCTCCCCAGACACAGGACCTCCAAGCCCCAAACCTTTACATTACCTTCCTTCACGTCCCCCTTTTGGCACTTTCCTCCCCAGGGGTCCAGGTTCAGGTTCTGAAGCACCTCCCTAGCAGATGGGGAGAAGAATGAGAACATCATCAGGGATGCAGCACTTCAGGGTTAGGAAAGGAATCACTCCTCCACCATGTGCTGGCGCAGATAAGGGAGAAAAGAAAAGCCTCACCCTCCTGCTGCTCTCTGGGGCATGGATTACACACCCACACCCACACCTCTCCACTCAGAGAGTGGCACCCAGCAGCTCACTGCCACCAACTGCTTTCAGGAGTGTCACATCTAGACCTCTTCCTAACAGCAGAAGAGGAGCTCAAGGCTCACTGACCTCTCTCCTCTCCAGAGCAAGGGTGCTGTGGGAGGGATGGATGTCTGCAGAGCTATTGGGGAAAGCATGCTTGCCCTTGCTGGTACTGCCTGGGCCCTCTGAAGGGCCATGAGGATGAGCAGAGGGCTGGAGCTGCTCTGCTGTGAGGACAGACTGAGGGAGTTGGGGTTGTGCAGGCTGGAGAGGAGAAGGCTCCCAGGAGACCTTCTGGTGGCCTTCCAGGATCTGCAGGGGGCTCCAAGCAAGCTGGGGAGGGACTTGTGAGGGTGTCAGGGAGGGATAGGACTGGGGGGGATGGAGCAAAATTAGAAGTGGGGAGATTGAGATTGGCTGTGAGGAAGAAGTTGTTCCCCTTGAGGGCGGTGAGAGCCTGGCACAGGCTGCCCAGGGAGGTGGTGGAAGCCTCATGCCTAGAGGTTTGGAAGGCCAGGCTGGATGTGGCTGTGAGCAACCTGCTGTGGTGTGAGGTTGCCCAGGGAGGTGGTGGAGTCCCCAGCCCTGGAGGGGGTGAATGGGGCGGAGTCCCCAGCCCCGGAGGGGGTGAATGGGGCGGAGTACCCATCCCTAGAGGGGGTGAATGGGGCAGAGTCCCCATCCCTAGAGGGGGTGAATGGGGCAGAGTCCCCATCCCTAGAGGGGGTGAATGGGGCGGAGTCCCCATCCCTAGAGGAGGTGAATGGGGCAGAGTCCCCAGCCCCGGAGGGGGTGAATGGGGCAGAGTCCCCATCCCTAGAGGGGGTGAATGGGGCAGAGTCCCCATCCCTAGAGGGGGTGAATGGGGCAGAGTCCCCAGCCCCGGAGGGGGTGAATGGGGCAGAGTCCCCATCCCTAGAGGGGGTGAATGGGGCAGAGTCCCCAGCCCCGGAGGGGGTGAATGGGGCAGAGTCCCCAGCCCCGGAGGGGGTGGCACCAAGGGAGGCGGTGTAGTGGCCGCAGCAGGACTGTGAGCTCCGGGAGGCTGAACCTGATGATCTGCAAGGCCTCTCCCGAGCTCAGCAGCGGGGTGGCTGCGAGGTCCGGGCATCGCCGCCAGGCTGGAGGGGGCTGGGGGCGGAGCGAGGCTGCAGGCGCCACGTACCGGTGCCGGTAAACCGACTGGCAGGTGCCGTTGAGCCAGCCGCAGTAGGGGTCCCTGGCCAGCAAGCAGCTGTCGCACTTGGGGCGGTACAGCCCGCACAGGTCCATGGGGATCTCCACCACCTTCCTGCTGGAGCCAGCGTAGAGCAGGGCCTGCGGGAGGAGAGGGGCAGGGGCGGGGGGCTGAGCACCTCGGGGGCTGAGCACCTCGGGGGCTGCGCCGAGGAAACTCGCCCCAGGCCGAGGGGAGGAATCGATCTAAATGACCTCAGTAATAATGGGGCTAAAGAATAGCACAAATGAGGATGATGACAACGAGACCTCCAAATAACAACAACAACAGTCTAAAAATGATCATCATCATCATCAAGGTCTAAAAATGATAATAATAATTATAAATAATAATGATAATACAGGTCTAAATAATAATAATAGGTTCTAAACAATAACAGCAACGATGTTAATGACAATAAGTATTAATGATAATAATGATAATATAGGTCTAAGAATGATAATAATAATTGTAAATAATAACAACAATAGCAATAAATAATAATCATTTTAAATAATAACTATAGCAATAATCATTTTAAATAACAATAGCAATAAATAATAATCATTTTAAATAACAACAATAGCAATAAATAATAATCATTTTAAATAATAATAATAACAACAATAGCAATAAATAAATAGTAATGATAAGTCTAAATAATAATGATAATAATAATATGGGTCTAAAAAGGATAATTATAATTATAAATAATAATAATAATATAATTATTATAGAGGTCTAAGTAATTATAACAATAACAATAGTCCTAAATAATAACAACAACAAAACAACAACAACAACAACAATAGGTCTAATTAATGCCTTTGGGCTGATTAGCAACACAAAGCTCATTGTACAAGCTGAACTTTCCCCCCCCCCACCCCTTCCCTTCCTTCACTGCAGCAGCTCCTAAGCTCCTGTTCCTGCTGCCCTTGGCTGCATTGCTCGGTGGTGGCTGAGTACTAACCAGCTCTGCTCTTCTCTTTGCTTCCTCCCCTGTACAGGGTGGGGAGGGCAGGGAGCAGGGAGGGTGAAGCTGTTGGTAACCTCCTGCTTTTGCCCAGGGTGGGGCTCTTGTGGCTCTTTATGCACGCTAAATCCACATAAATATTGCATCTGGAACGGGCTGCCCAGGGAGGTGGTGGAGTCACCAGCCCTGGAGGTGTTCAAGAGGAGCTTGGACGTGGCACTTGGTGCCATGGTCTAGTCGTGAGGTCTACCGAGACAGGTTGGAGTCGATGATCCTTGGGGTCTCTTCCAACCTTAGTTATACTGTGATACTGTGATCTTTTGGGCCTGTTCCTTGCATTCCACATTCCTAGCTTGGAGCTGTGCTTCATTTGCTTTCAGCTGAGCTGGTCTGGCAGTTTTATGCTGGAGGGGAGGGGGGTGGAACTTCAAGCCACCACAGCGTCCCAGTGTCACCTTCCTGGCCCCCAGCACTGCTCCTTGCAGCTTCACGGGGATACCAGGGGGATATTTCACCCAGGGAGCAAACAGCCACCTTCTTCCCTGCCTTGCAGAGGAGAAGAGGTGTCTGAAAAGCTCCACTGCCCACACAGAGATCCCCAGGAGTGGGGACATCAGCCCTTCCCCCTTCCACACACACAAGGCTGGAGGGAAGGGCGGTTGGGTCGCTGGGTACATGGTTAGACAAGAGGAAACGACCTCAAGCTGCACCAGGGGAGGTCTAGGTGGACATTAGGAACCATTGCTTCCCTGCAGGGCTTGCCAAGCCCTGGAGCAGTGCTGGAGTCCCCATTCCTGGAGGCATTTCAAAGCCATGGAGATGTGGTGCTGGAGGACCTGGTTTCGTGGTGGACTTGGCCACATGGGGTTAGCAGTTGGACTCCATGATCTTGGAGGTCTTTCTCAATCTTCATGACTCCACAATTCACACAGGCAGAATCAGCCAGCTTGGAAGAGCCCTCAGAGATCATCAAGTCCAACCTAACAGCTAACACCTCCTGACATCTAAACCATGGCTCCAAGTGCCACATCCAATCTTTTTAGGAACACCTCCAGGGATGGTGACTCCACCACCTCCCTGGGCCCTGCTCTGCACAGCCATTTAACAACACTGGCAGGACCTAACCTGCACCTGGTGAAGCCCAGGGGCCTCTTCTCCCAAGGCAGTGGTGGATTCCCCCTTCCTGGAGGCATTTCAAAGTCATGGAGATGTGGTCTCCCCCAACCCCATGCAAGGCTCCTTCCAGATCCAAGAGCTGCCATTAAACCATCAGTTCCTGCCTCCCTGCTGTCTGATTCTAAAAGCTACAGCCAGAGCCACTCTTTCCCTCTGCATGGAGCAGGCAGAGACCCACCCTTTTGTGGTCCAGGATCATGGACTGGATTGGGTCCTTCTTTGGGAAGACCTGGAGCTCCATGATGTTCTGCACCCCGTCCGGCAGCTCCACGATCTTGTGGATGGATCCTTTGTCTGGAAGGAAAGAGAGTCACAGAATGGGCTGGCGTGGAAGGGACCTCCAAAGCTCATCCTGCCCAACCCCTCTGCACTCAGCAAGGACAGCCCCAGCTAGAGCAGGTTGCCCAGAGCCCTCTCCAGCCTCACCTTGAGTATTTCCAGGGATGGAGCCTCAACCACCTCCCTGGGCAGCCTGCTGCAGTGTTCCAGCAGCCTCCTGGTGCAGAACTTGTTCCTCACATCCAATCTAAATCTGCTCTGCTCTGGTTTGAAGCCATTGCCCCTGGGCCTGTCCCTGCAGGCCTTTGTAAAGTCTCTCTCCATCCTTGCTGAAGCACATCAGATTGGATGTTAGGAAGAAGCTCTCCCACCATGAGGGTGGTGAGAGATTGGCACAGGTTGCCCAGGGAGGTGGTGGAAGCCTCATCCCAGGCTGGAGGTGGCTGTGAGCAACCTGCTGTGGTGTGAGGTGTCCCTGCCCATGGCAGGGGGGTTGGAGCTGGCTGAGCCCTGAGCTCCCTTCCAACCCTGACAAATTCTCTCACAGAGTCACAGAATGGTAGGAGTTGGAAGGGAGCTCTGGAGAACGTGGAGCCCAACCCCCAAAGAATAGAAGGGCTGCAGGCAGGGGTGGAGCAGGCAGGCAGAGGACCAATGCTCCCCACAGCAGGCAATACCCACCCTGCACAGCCAGGCTGGGCTGGATGCCTGAGCCAGGCCACCCAGAGAAGACAGAACCTCTGTGAGCAGGAAGTCATCTGCTCTGCTTAGGAAATCATCCCCCAGACAATGGTGCTTCTCACAGCAGAGCCTTGTCACCCTCCCAGCCCAGAGCCACGAGGAACCCATTGCCAGGCACCCTTTGGGATCCAGCTGTGCCTTGCTTTGATCAGGCTCAGGAGGCAAAACCAACTGCTCAGCAGCTCTGCTTTGATCCCTCTGGCCTCAGCCTCATCCCACCACCTGGCCTGGGGCTTTGCCTTTCTGGTTTCCTAATAAAACCAACTCCCCTGCCCAGTTAGATGACCTCAAGCTGGTGATTGAAGTGAGTGAGTCAGCAGGGTGGAGGGGTGAAAAGGCAGACCCTGAGGGAACAGGGCTCAGGAACCCTCACCCCCCCCCCACCCTCTTGTAGCACTTGCATGGTTTTCCTCTTCTCCAGCCAGCCACTCCTTTCCCCACCAGCAGCCAGGGGGAGGTGAAGATGTGATCCCAGGTCAGGCAGGGATGAGGACCCCCCAGCAGGAGCTGGCTCCTGCCAAGCCCTGCATCTTGGTGCAGGGCTCTGCAAGGCGTTAGCTGCCTTTCAGCTCAGGGGCAGCGAGAGCAGAACCGTCTGAGCATGTGTGGGCCCTAATCTCACCCAGGCCACCTACAGAGAGCCAGCTGCAGCTTTTTAATCACAGATTAAGCCCCGGGAAGCTCCTCCAACAAGTGCCAGTGAACAAATCCCAGCTCAGTGCAGATGAAGGGAGGAGCAGAGCTGTAGGGAGCAAGCTCAGGGAGGTCGGCAGGGAGGAGAGGGATCATAAAATGGTTTGGAAGTGACCTTAAAGATCATCTGGGTCCAGCCCCCTTCACCACAGGCAGGGAGGCCTTCCACCAGACCAGGTTGCTCAAAGCCTCATCCAGGCTGGCCTTACACACTTCCAGGGGTGAGATGCCCACCACTCCTCTGGGCAGCCTCTCCCAGTGCCTCACCACACTCACACTAAAGAACTTCTCCCTAGAGTCTACCCTGCTTTAGTTTCAAACCGTAGCTCCTCATCCTGTCACTCCCAGCCCTTGTCAAAAGTCCCTCCCCAGCACCCCTGGAGCCCCTTCAGGTCCTGGAAGGCTGCTCTAAGGTCTCCCTGCAGCCTTCTCTTCTCCAGGCTGAACAGCTTCAACTCACAGTCTCACAGTGTCACCAAGGTTGGAAGAGACCTCAAAGATCACCAAGTCCAACCTGTCACCACCGAGCTCATGACTAGGCCATGGCACCAAGTGCCACATCCAATCCCCTCTTGAACACCCCCAGGGATGGGGACTCCACCACCTCCCTGGGCAGCACAGCCCAAGGGCCAACAACTCTCTCAGGGAAGAACTTTCTCCTCACCTAACTCCCGCAGCTTCTCCTCGCAGGAGAAGTGCTCTACCCCTCTGGTCATCTTTTTGGCCCTCTTTGAGGCTCTTTGGCAAACAGCCACACAGCTCTGCTGCTCTTTAGGTGCTGGCATTGTGGAGGCTTGGTGTGCAGTGCAGCTCTGGGGCTGGGCCTTTGCACCTTGTGGGCAGCAAGCAGCTGCACTGCACAGGAGCCGGGCAGCCTGACTGAGCTCACCAACCTTCTGCCCTCCATCCTGTTCACCTGCAGCTGAATTGCCCTGGCCCAGCTCCACAGCATCTCCAGATGCCCCAGAACCTGTGATCAGCTGGCTGTGACCCTAGCCAGAGGTGCTTGGCCTCACAGGAAGCCCGAGCTGAACGGGCAGGGGTGGGAGATGACAGAGTGGCTCCCTCCTCCACAAAAGATTTCTGCTTGCCAGTGCAAAGCTGCACCTGGGCAGGGCTGGGTGACCTCTGCCTTGCTCTACAAACACTTTGCCAAGCTGGGAACACAGCCTCTTGCTCTGCTCCATGCTGGGGGGGTTCCATCTGCTTCCCCTCAGCTTCACAGAATGGCTTGAGTGGGAAAGGACCTCAAAGATCACCTAGTGCCAACCCCCCTGCCACGGGCAGGGACGCTTCCCACTAGCCCAGGCTGCTCACAGCAAGGGCTCCCTGCCCTCAGGCACAGCCTGAGGAGCCCCAGGGGGAGCGGTGCCCAGTACCTGTGGCCAGATAGAGGACGTTGTAGCGGTGTCCGTCCCCCGCAGCCACCTCGTGCACCCCAATCCTCTGGTAGCGGTGCTTGTTGTGGAACAAGGGGCTCTTGGTGGGGGACAGGGGCTCCACACGCTCCTCCACCTCTGGGTGGCTGTCTGCTATCTTGAAGGTCTCGCTGGGGGTGTGCTGTCCAGAGGAAACACACTGCAGGAAGAGGGGACAGAAGCCACCAGCAGTCAGACAGGTTCCCTGCGGAGGAGGCTCGAGGCAGGAGAGCCTGGCACGGGGCCTGCCCTGGGGGCAGACATAAGCCCTGGGGCTGCTCTGACCACGCTTGGGGCAGGTCCTACCAGCCACCTGCCCTGCAGAAGTCACACTTGAGGAAGGTGACACCTTGCCAACCCCTTGCAAGAGGCTCAGGGCCGTCTCCCCTGTCCCTGCTCTTGGCTGCCATGGCAGTGGTGCACCCTGAACCGGGTCACAGGCTCACAGGATGCTAGGGATTGGAAGGGACCTCCTGAGGTCATCCAGTCCAACCCCCCCTGCCAGAGCAGGAGCAGAGAATCCAGCACAGGGCACTCAGGAACACATCCAGGTGGGGCTGGAAAGCCTTCAGAGGAGACTCCACCACCTCTCTGGGCAGCACATTCCCAAGGCCAATCTCTCTGTCTGGGAAGAACTTCTTTCTAAGATCAAACCTAAACCTCCCCTGGCACAGCTGCAGACTGTGTCCTCTTGTTCTGGGGCTGCTTGTCTGCCTGGCAGAAGAGCCCAAGCCCCAGCTGGCTCCAACCTGCCTGCAGGGAGTTGCAGAGAGCAAGAAGGTCTCCCCTGAGCCTCCTCTTCTGCAGGCTAAGCAAGCCCAGCTCCCTCAGCCTCTCCTGCCAGGGCTGTGCTCCAGACCCCTCCCCAGCCTCCTTGCCCTTCTCTGGACACCTTCAAGTCTCTCAATGGCCTTCTGAAACTGAGGAGCCCAGAGCTGGACACAGGACTCCAGGGGTGGCCTAAGCAGTGCTGAGCCCAGGGCACAATGACCTCCCTGCTGCTGCTGGCCACACTCTGCCTGCTGCAGGCCAGGCTGCCCTTGGCCTTCTTGGCCCCCTGGGCACACTGCTGGCTCATGTTCAGCTGCTCTCCACCCCTCCCCCCAGCTCCCTCTCTGCCTGGCTGCTCTCAGCCACTCTGTCCCCAGCCTGCAGCACTGCCTGGGGTTGCTGTGGCCAAAGTGCAGCCCCTGGCACTTGGCTGTGTTCAATCTCCTGCCCTTGGCCTCTGCCCATCTGTGCAGCCTGGCAAGGTCCCTCTGCAGAGCTCTGCTGCCCTCTGACAGATCAACTCCTGCCCCCAGCTTGGTGTCACTCACCTGCCCAGGCTTGATCTCTGGGTTGGGACCATTGTAGCCTTTGAGTCTGGATGTCCTAAACACTCTGTCAATGTCCTCAAAGGAATAGACACAAACAGCAGAGCTGCCCCTGTGGGCAAGGAGACAAAGAGACGGTCAGGGAGACAGCGGCCACCACCCCTACAAGCCAGGGCACGGCCTTGGGCGGCGTGTTGCTACTGAGAGCATCCACTGTGGCCTCCAGGTGCCTGCCAGAGGGGCTAAGAGGGCTGGAAGGAGGGATCTGGGGCCAGGCTCTGCAGAGCCCCTCACCAGGTGTTGGTGAAGAGGCCGTAGGCTTTGGAGCGGCGCCAGTCCCTGGCCGGGACGAAGAAGACATCCTGCAGCCAGTTGAAGTTGCCCTTGGTGACTGGGTCCACACAAATCAAAGTGGCCTTCAGGAAGGTGGTCCACTTGGAAGCAGAGAGTGAACTGGTCCCCCCTTTATCTTCCTAGAGGGAGAGGGGAAGAGGGAGTCAGGGTTTGGCAGAGATGAACACAAAATTGGCCCCCTCCCCCCTGGGCCTTTGCCTGGACTAGAATCACAGAAGCAATAAGGCTGGAAGAGGCCTCAGAGCTGATCAAGCCCAAGCTGGCACCCAACACCTCCTGACAGCTCAACCATGGCTCCAAGGGCCACATCCAAGCCCCTCTGCAACACCTCCAGCCATGGGGACTCCACCACCTCCCTGGGCAGCACAGCCCAAGGGCTAACAACTCTCTCTGGCAAGAACTTTCTCCTCACCTCCAGCCTAAACCTCCCCTTGGATGGATAACTCTGGGACATGTTCCAGAGGTGCATTTGATGCTGGTCACTGCAGCAATCATGTTGGAGAGCCAGATAATGGTTGGACTTGATCTACTCCACCTTGGTGAGACCCCAGTTCTGGAGCCCCTCTTACAAGAAGGGTCTGGAGGGGCTGGAAGGTGTCCAGAGAAGGATGAGCAGAGGGCTGGGAGCTGCTCTGCTGTGAGCACAGCCTGAGGGAGTTGGGGTTGTGCAGGCTGGAGAGGAGAAGGCTCCCAGGAGACCTTCTGGTAGCCTTCCAGGATCTGCAGGGGGCTCCAAGAAAGCTGGGGAGGGACTTTTGAGGGTGTCAGGGAGGGATAGCACTGGGGGGGATGAAGCAAAACTAGAAGTGGGGAGATTGAGATTGGCTGTGAGGAAAAAGTTGTTGCCCAGGAGGGTGGTGAGAGCCTGGCCCAGGTTGCCCAGGGAGGTGGTGGAGTCCTCATCCCTGGAGGTGTTCAAGAAACCTGTGGCCATGGCACCTGGGGAAGTGGTTGAGTGGGCATGGTGGTGTTGGGTTGACAGTGGGACTTGATGAACTTAGAGGTCTGCTCCAACCAAAGCAATCCTATGACTCTATGACCTTGAAGGGTCTTTTCTAAGACAAAAGATCCTCTGATCCCAGTGAGACAGAACAGGGCTTGC
This sequence comes from Dryobates pubescens, assembly GCF_014839835.1. Lineage (NCBI taxonomy): Eukaryota > Metazoa > Chordata > Aves > Piciformes > Picidae > Dryobates > Dryobates pubescens. The sequence goes on along the minus strand of NC_071628.1, from coordinate 22,434,518 downwards.
TCTCCCCTGTGGCAAGTCAGGAGACAGAGGATGGGAAGGCCAAAGGACATGGCCATACCCACACAAACTCTGTGGCAGAGGAAAGAATCAAGCCCAAGGGGCCCAAGAATGAGCTAACATCACGAAGTTGAGGTGGTGTGTCCATTCCTCACCCCTGCACCACTCCTCTCTCCCCACCACACACTGTCCCCATAGTACCTTACACAGCTGGGCCACTCGGGAGATGTTTCTGGGGGCCTCAGGACTCTTATCAGGGTTGTCTTCACGAAAGAAGTAGTAAATCTTGTCCTGGTGAGGCTCTTCGTGCCTCAAGGTGGTGGCTTTGACAAACTGAGGGTCTGGAAAGGGAAGTGAGGCATCAGCAAACCTTGGCCTGAACGCAGAGGTGTCGTCTGAGCAGCCCTCACGTGCTCTGCAGCCACCCACAGCCCCTCAGACAGGATGAGGAACCACAAAGATCATTGGTGCTGCATGCAGAGGCCAGCTCCAAGCCCATCCTCTAGCCCTGCCCAGCCAGCAACTGCCACTACCAACTGCCCTTCACATGTCACTTTCCCAGGGGATTGCCCTTCCTCTCCCTCCTGCCCAACTCCATGGCCCCATTCGTTAAAGGCCACATCCAAGCCCCTCTGCAACACCTCCAGCCATGGGGACTCCACCACCTCCCTGGGCAGCACAGCCCAAGGGCCAATTCCTCTGGCTGGCAAGAACTTTCTCCTCCCCTCCAGCCTCAACCTCCCCTGGCACAGCTGCAGGCTGTGTCCTCTTGTTCTGGGGCTGCTTGCCTGCCTGGCAGCAGAGCCCAAGCCCCAGCTGGCTCCAAGCTCCCTGCAGGGAGTTGCAGAGAGCAAGAAGGTCTCCCCTGAGCCTCCTCTTCTGCAGGCTAAGCAAGCCCAGCTCCCTCAGCCTCTCCTGCCAGGGCTGTGCTCCAGACCCCTCCCCAGCCTCCTTGCCCTTCTCTGGACACCTTCCAGCATCTCAGCATCTTTCCTAACCTGAGGAGCCCAGAGCTGGACACAGGACTCCAGGGGTGGCCTAAGCAGTGCTGAGCCCAGGGCACAATGACCTCCCTGCTCCTGCTGGCCACACTCTGCCTGCTGCAGGCCAAGAGGTTGTCCTTGGTGGGGAGAAGTTGTTTGTGCCTGCTGTGGAACACCCAACAGTGTTCTTTCTATTACAAACACCATGGCCACAAAGGGCATCCCCAGCAGCAGCAGCAGAGTCCCACTGAGCATCATTAGTTGGTGTCCCCATGGCAGGGAGCTCTTGGGATTGGCCTCATAACTCTGGGTCCACCAGGCTGGCTTGCTGGAGTCCTGGTTTCACCCCTTCACTGCCCTGTGTGAAGCAGTCCTCCTGTGCCCTGGGGTCACTTGATTTGATTTTGTTGTTGGCCAAGGGTTCCACAGTCTCCCATTCCCCACTGGCACTGGGAAGGCATCCCTGGGGTGCATCAAGAAGATGTGGCCAGCAGGTTGAGGGAGGTTCTCCTTCCCCCTCTGCTCTCCCCTGGTGAGGCCACAGCTGTGTCCAGCTCTGAGCTCCCCAGTTCAAGGACAGGGACTTGCTGCAGAGGGTAGAGCAAAGCTGCTGAGGGCAGTGGAACATCTCTGTGATGAGGAAAGTCTGAGAGCTTTGGGGCTTTGTAGTGTGGAGAAGAGAAGACTGAGGGGGAGGCCTCCTCAGTGCTGATGGGTGGGTGTCAGGAGGATGGGGCCCAGGGACAGGACAAGGGGCAGTGGGCACCAACTGCAGCATAGGAAGCTCCATCTAAACACAAGGAGGAATTTCTTGACTTGGGGCAGTGGAGCTGGCTGCCCAGAGTGGTGGTGGAGTCTCCATCTCTGGAGAGATTCTAAACCCAGCTGGAAGTGTTCTTGTGTGACCTTCTCTAAGGGAAGCTGCTCTGGACTTGATGGCCTTCAGAGGTCCCTTCTGACCTCCACCATTCTGTGACTCTGAGATTCTGTGCAAGCAGCTGATGGAAAACTGAGGAGGGTCTTCCCCACCCTGTGCCATGGCCAGCCCCAGACATTTCCTCTCTCAAGCTGTGCCCCTGGCTGGGGATGTGGAAAGAGTTACTGCCTGGAGTGGAAGTTGCCCTTCCTGTTTCCAGCACAGCAGGCAGCTGATTGGCATCTTTACATCACCACATTTCCTTCCAGCATCTGACAGGGGACTTGCCACCCATTTCTCTCCATTTCCCCCTCACCCTCAGCAAGAGGAACTCCCTCATCAGCTGCTGTTTTGCCCCAGAAACAAAGAGGTGAAGTCTTCCCAGCTGGCAGCATGAGAGCTGGGAGCGAGCTGCTGGGTCCCTCCTCACCAGCACTGAGGTTGGGACCAGAGGATGGGGACCAGATCAGGCCTTCCAGTACCTGAAGGGGCCTCAGGGAAAGCTGGAGAGGGACTTTTTATAACTGATAGGACAAGAGGCAATGGTTTGAAACTAGAGCAGGAGAGATTTAGATTGGCCATTGGGAAGAAGCTCTTATGAGGGTGGCAAGGCACTGGAAAGGGTTGCCCAGAGAAGCTGTGGAAGCCTCATCCATGGAAGTGTTTAAGACCAGGCTGGATTGATGATCTGGATGAGGGCATTGAGTCAGTCATCAGGAAATGTGCAGCTGACAGCAAGCTGGGGGCAGGAGTTGAGCTGTCAGAGGGCAGCAGAGCTCTGCAGAGGGACCTTGCCAGGCTGCACAGATGGGCAGAGGCCAAGGGCAGGAGATTGAACACAGCCAAGTGCCAGGGGCTGCACTTTGGCCACAGCAACCCCAGGCAGTGCTGCAGGCTGGGGACAGAGTGGCTGAGAGCAGCCAGGCAGAGAGGGAGCTGGGGGGAGGGGTGGAGAGCAGCTGAACATGAGCCAGCAGTGTGCCCAGGGGGCCAAGAAGGCCAAGGGCAGCCTGGCCTGCAGCAGGCAGAGTGTGGCCAGCAGGAGCAGGGAGGTCATTGTGCCCTGGGCTCAGCACTGCTCAGGCCACCCCTGGAGTCCTGTGTCCAGCTCTGGGCTCCTCAGTTTCAGAAAGCCATTGAGAGACTTGAAGGTGTCCAGAGAAGGGCAAGGAGGCTGGGGAGGGGTCTGGAGCACAGCCCTGGCAGGAGAGGCTGAGGGAGCTGGGCTTGCTTAGCCTGCAGAAGAGGAGGCTCAGGGGAGACCTTCTTGCTCTCTGCAACTCCCTGCAGGGAGCTTGGAGCCAGCTGGGGCTTGGGCTCTTCTGCCAGGCAGGCAAGCAGCCCCAGAACAAGAGGACACAGTCTGCAGCTGTGCCAGGGGAGGTTGAGGCTGGAGGGGAGGAGAAAGTTCTTGCCAGCAAGAGGAATTTGCTCTTGGGCTGTGCTGCCCAGGGAGGTGGTGGAGTCCCCATGGCTGGAGGTGTTGCAGAGGGGCTTGGATGTGGTCCTTGGAGCCATGGTTGAGCTGTCAGGAGGTGCTGGGTGACAGCTTGGGTTTGATCAGCTCTGAGGCCTCTTCCAACCTTATTGATTCTATGGATGAGGCTTTGAGCAACCTGTCCTGGTGGAAGGTGTCCCTGCCCCATGGCAGGGGGGTTGGAGCTGGCTGATCTTCAGGGCCCCTTCCAACTCAATCCATTCCACGACTCCCACAGCTCCCTAGGCGCCCCCAAGCCCAAGGCAGAAGTTCAGCTGGGCAGAAAGGACTTCTGGCCCACAGCTGTGGACTGAGAGAAGCCCACTGCTCTGCCTGGGTGGGTGCTGGGCCTTCAGGATGTGCCCCACACTCACTCTGCATCACTGTGTCGCTGGTGTAGAGCTCCCCACCGCCCCTCACGCGCCGGAACCGCGGGATCTTGCCGTTCTGCTGGCTCTTCTTGATGGTGGAGTAGATGTCAGGACCTGGGGGGAGGGGAGAGGAGAGGAGGGCTCATTTGTGCTGGGCTCTTGCCCCAGGGAGCAGAAGGCTTGGTGGGAGGGAAGCAAAGAAGCCAAGAACTGACTGGCCACAAGGAACTCATAGAGGTGGTGGACAGAGGTGGAGAGACTCAGTCCTCACTGCTTAGTGCTGGGCAGGCCTGGTAGGACTCCTTCAATCCTTTTGCTTAAGGAGTGGACAGAGGGAGATCCTCACCTCTCCCTCTGCCAGGTCCAGAGCAGTGGAGTTACTGCAGCACCCTCCTTCCCCGTGGTTCTCATTGCACTCTGCCCTCCCTCACAGAGACTCAACCCTGGACCCTGGGCAGGTCCAGCCTGGTGCCATGCTCTGTCCTACAGGATGTGAACTCAACAAGAGCAAGAAGCACCCAGGCCAGAGGGAGCAGAGGGTCTTGAGGAGCTCTTGAAGCAGCCTCAAGCTTTTCATAGAATCATAGAACTGTCAGGGCTGGAAGGGAGCTCAGGGCTCAGCCAGCTCCAACCCCCTGCCATGGGCAGGGACACCTCACACCACAGCAGGTTGCTCACAGCCACCTCCAGCCTGGCTGCAAACACCTCCAGGCAGGAGGCTGCCACCACCTCCCTGGGCAGCCTGTGCCAGGCTCTCACCACCCCCATGGGGAAGAACTTCTTCCTCACATCCAATCTGAATCTCCCCACTTCTACTTTTGCTCCATCCCCCCCAGTCCTGTCCTTCCCTGACAGCCTCCAAAGTCCCTTTTTTGCTATGGGGAGCCCAGAGCTGCACACAGAACTCCAGCTGGGGCCTCACTCAGGCAGAGCAGAGCAGGAGGAGACCCTCCCTCAACCTGCTGGTCACCTGCAGTGGCACCTCAGGAGACCACTGACCTCCTTGGCCATGAGGGCACACTGGTGGCTCATGGTGCATCCTTGCAGCACTCCCAGGTCCTGCACAGCACCAGGGATGGAGGTGTGAGCAGCCAGACTTACCATCAACAACCACCAGGGTGTTGGAGTCAGGGGTGAAGGGTGCAATGCCTCTCCCATCCCACGGAGTGCTCTCCTTCCTCTGTGTCTGGGGAAGGACAGCAACAACCCCTTAGAAGGGTGCTCAGGGCAGGGCAGCCAGGTGCCCACCCCCTAAGGCAGGAGGAAAGTAGCTCTCCTGGGGCTGGCACAGCCCAAAGGCAGGCAGGACAGAGGGGGCAGAGCCCCTGCTGCAGGCAGGGGTGACAGGAGGGGAGCTGTGAGCAGGGAGGTGGCACACGCAGACCTCTGCCATCTGGGCTGATGCAGCGAGCAGCTCAAGGAAGGTGGCAGCTGGGTGTTTTGGAGCAACCCAAGAAGGAAAGAGGAGGGGGTCAGGGAAGCCTTTGAGAGATGGAGAGACCACAAAAGGAAGCAGTGAGAGCCTTGGTCCCGGCTGGGGCGGCCACAGCATACCAAGTTCCAGCAGGTGGGAGCGCAGGCGCCGGTGCCACAGACTAGCAGCACATCTCCATACTTCTCCACCAAGGTGAGGTAATTCCTGTTGGCCTCCTGCAGCACAAAGGAGAGGAGCATGGGCAAGACGGCAGAGCACAGCCCCAGGACTCCACTCCCAGCGCCCCAGCCTGGTGGGGGCTGGAAGAGACCTCTGGGGATCACCCACTCCAACCCCCTTGCCAGAGCAGGGCACCCACAGCAGCCTGCCCAGCAGCACCACGGCCAGGGGGGGTTGGGATCTCTCCAGACAAGAGAGATCAGAACCAAAAGAATCCTGACTCGTTGGATCAGAATGGTGGGAGCTGGCAGGGACCTAGGGACACCCTCCAGTCCAACCTTCCTGCTACAGCAGGGCACCCACAGCAGCCTGCCCAGCAGCACCACGGCCAGGGGGGGTTGGAAGCTCTCCACAGCAGGAGGCTCCACAGCCTCTCTGGGCAGCCTGCTCCAGGCCTCCAGCACCCTCACACCCAACAACTTTCTCCTCCTGCTCAGATGGAGCCTCCTGGGTTCCAGTTTGTGCCCCTTGCTCCTTGGCCTGTCCCTGGGCACCAGTGAGAAGGGTCTGGCCCCAGCCTCTTGCCCCCAGCCCTGCAGCTCTCACTGAGCATTGCTCAGCTCCCCTCTGGGGCTGCTCTGCTCCAGGCTCTCAGCCCCAGGGCTCTCAGCCTGTGCTGCTCCCAGAGCTGCTCCAGGCCCCTCAGCAGCTTTGGAGCCTCCCCTGGACTCTCTCCCTTAGTTTCCTGTCTCTCTGGAACTGGGGAGCCCAGAACTGGACCCAGTTCTCCACATGTGGCTTCACTAGGGCAGAGTAGAAGGGGAGGAGAACCTCCCTTGGCCTGCTGGCCACACTCTTCCTCAAGCACCCCAGGACACCATTGGCCTTCCTGGCTATGAGTGTGCATTGCTGGCTCCTGGGGACCTTGCTGACCACCAGCACTCCCAGGTCCTTCTCTGTGGAGCTGCTTCCCAGCAGGTCCACCCTTCTCCAGTCCTGCTGCAGGAGGTTGTTCCTCCCCAGGTGCAGGGCCCTACACTTGCCCTTGTTGAACCTCATGGAGCTGCCTCTTTTCATGGCTCTCAAACCCCGAGGAGCTACCCAGCATCATCTCATCTGATCTGCTTCACAAGTGCTGGAGGCCTTCAGCACGAGGAGCACACACAGAGCTCCTTCAAGCCAAGTCCTCCAGCCCTCACCCAGCACAGCTCTTCCACCACAGGTAGGACCTACCAGGCTCCCGGGCATCACGCACTGTCCTTCATTTTTCACTGGGAAGTCTTCCTAGGAGAAAAGAGGAAGAGAGATGCTTTAGCTCCTTCCCCCTGAAAGCCACCTGAGGTGGGCTCAGCCCCATGCACCCCACTCCCTCCACAGAGAGGCAGCAAAGGAAGCTCCTTGGTGAGAAGGTCACCGACCGTTGCATTGCAGCCCCTTGGCCCACCCCAGCATCTGAAACCCTTGGGGAGGTTGGGCTGGGTCTCTCAGAGCCTCGAGGTAATGGCTCTGTCCTGCTTCTGTCCAAGGACTCAGAGGAACTCCTGAGCAAGTGCTTTGGCTGCTGGAGAAGCTGGCACAGAGTCCTCTCGGGGTGACTGTGCAGCTCCTTCGCCCTCCAGGCAGGGAAGGCAGCCAGCTGTGCCAGCTGGCCTGGAGAGCCTCTGAAAGCCCTTGGGGAGGCTGGGCTGGGTCTCTCAGGCCCTCGAGGTGAGCCTCAAAGCACCAGGACAAAGCAGCCAACCTGGGCTGCTCTCCAGAGGAGCTTGGGAGAGGATCTGTCGTGAGGAGCTGGTGGTGGCCAAGGTAGCCACAGGAACCACACTGCTCCTGGGAGCAAGCAGGGAAGTTTCTGGGCCCAGAGTGGAGCAAATGGCTCATTGGAGAAGGACAAGAAGGGGGCATGAGGGAGGTATTCCTGTTGTGTGCACTCAGTGCCCAGCTGGTGCAGACCTTCCTGCTTCCAAGGAAAGGGATGGGAAGAGAGCTTAGAGAATCACAGAACTGTCAGGGTTGGAAGAGACCTCAAGGATCAGCCAGCTCCTGCCATGGGCAGGGACACCTCACACCACAGCAGGTTGCTCACAGCCACCTCCAGCCTGGCTGCAAACACCTCCAGGCAGGAGGCCGCCACCACCTCCCTGGGCAGCCTGTGCCAGGCTCTCACCACCCTCCTGGGCAACAACTTCTTCCTCACAGCCAATCTCCATCTCCCCACTTCTAGTTTTGCTCCATCCCCCGCAGTGAGCTGAGTCTGAGCAGCCCTTCTCACAGTGAAGAAATGGTCCCTCAGAAATAAAACCTCTCCCTGGCTCAGCAAAGACCTCAGAAGGACCACAGCCAGGGAAGAACCCATCCACAGCTACCTAGGACACTTCCCCCTTACCACAGAATCTCTTAGCCTGAAGCCCTTCAAGCTCCTCAAGGCCAGCCATTACCCAACCCATTTGCCAAGCCCACCACTAAAGCCACGTTCCTCATCCACCACATCTGCACAGCTTTTAAATCCCTCCAGGGCCACTTCCTGGGCCAGAACTTGACAACCTTTTCTAGGGAAGAAATTGTTCCTAACCATAGAATCAATGAGGTTGGAAGAGGCCTCAGAGCTGATCGAGCCCAAGCTGGCACCCAGCACCTCCTGACAGCTCAACCATGGCTCCAAGGGCCACATCCAATCCCCTCTGCAACACCTCCAGCCATGGGGACTCCACCACCTCCCTGGGCAGCACAGCCCAAGGGCTAACAACTCTCTGGCAAGAACCTTCTCCTCCCCTCCAGCCTCAACCTCCCCTGGCACAGCTGCAGACTGTGTCCTCTTGTTCTGGGGCTGCTTGCCTGCCTGGCAGAAGAGCCCAAGCCCCAGCTGGCTCCAACCTCCCTGCAGGGAGTTGCAGAGAGCAAGAAGGTCTCCCCTGAGCCTCCGCTTCTCCAACCCAAACCTCTCCTGGTTTCCTCTTGTCCTATTGCTTGTTCCTAGAGAGAAAAGGCCAACCCTCACCTCACCACAGCCTCCTTGTAGAGTGTGATAAAGTCTCCCTCCTCTTCTCCAGGCTAAACATCCCCAGTTCCCTCAGCCCTCCCCAGCCCTCTTCTCCAAACCCTTCCCCAGCTTGGTTGCCTTTCTCTGGACCTGCTCCGGCTCTCTGTTGCCCTCTCTCTGGACTTCCCAACTGGATGTGGCAGGCTAAGTAGAGACTAGATCCTTCCAGGCCTGGCTTTTCTGCTGGCAAAGACACTGCTTTAGGGGGGCTGTGGGGCCAAACCTGCCAGCAGAGGATCCTTACCGTGTAGTTCTCAGAGGTGGCAAAGTCGTAGTAGTAAAGCCTCCCCTCGCCCCCGACGTAGATGGCTGAGCTGTTTTCCTCGTGGTAGAAGACTGGGTACTTCTCACTCCTGGGGAACACATACTCTTTCACACCTAGGGCCAGCACAGAGAAGACACTGGGTGAGAGAAGCCAGCTGCAGAGAGCATCCCCAGCCACCCCCACCGGGCCCCTTCCGCAGCCTCGGTGCAAGCGACAAGGAGCAAGGACGGGGAGCTGGGAGCCCTCTGGGCTGCCAGGATCAGAGCCAGGCAGGCAGGGGAAAAGGCAGTTCCCAGGCTCAGAGCTGAGCTATTGTCCCCTTGGCCCCAGGGGAGCAGGAGAGCTGCACAATGGAGCCATCACCCCCTCCCGGTCTGGCCCCCGGCAGGGCTGGTGATAGAGGAAGAGGAGGAGGGAGGGAAACTGCTGCTGGAGCTCTTAGAATCACAGAATTGATAGGGTTGGAAGGGACTTCAAGGCTCAGCCAGGTCCAACCCCCCTGCCATGGGCAGGGACACCTCACACCACAGCAGGTTGCTCACAGCCACCTCCAGCCTGGCTGCAAACACCTCCAGGCAGGAGGCTTCCACCACCTCCCTGGGCAGCCTGTGCCAGGCTCTCACCACCCTCCTGGGCAACAACTTCTTCCTCACAGCCAATCTCAATCTCCCCACTTCTAGTGCTGCTCCATCCCCCCCAGTCCTATCCCTCCCTGACACCCTCCAAAGTCCCTCCCCAGCTTTCTTGGAGCCCCCTGCAGATCCTGGAAGGCCACCAGAAGGTCTCCCTGGAGCCTTCTCTTCTCCAGACTGCACAGCCCCGACTGCCTCAGTCTGTGCTCAGAGGAGAGCAGAGCTCTCTTGTAGGAAAGCAGAAGTTCAAAGTGACTTAGAACTGGCTCTGTAGGCTGAAAACCCTCTGCAGGGTCCACCTCCCTCTGCCCACAGGGAAGATCATCTCCTGCCAGCCACAGCCCAGCATCACAGCTCTCCTCGCCCACCTCCAGCATCATCCCCTCAAGGGTGTGGGAGGGATGGAGACGGTTTGAAGCCTCCAGGCCAGAGCTCACATGTGAAGGGAGCAACAAAAGCCACAACTCATGACTTCCCACCCCCTACAAGTGAGATGCAAGACCTAGGACCTGTGTCACAACCAGTTGCTGCAAACAGGGAGCTTTTCAGGCCCAGCTGGGAGGAAGCACTGCCTGTCCTCCCCTCTTTTCCTTCCTCTTTCACCTTCTGGCTTTTCCAGCCCCTCTTTCCTCTAAACATCTTCCCTTCCCCTCCATGTTGCAAGCTCAGGCGTGGGAGGCTGGCCCCACACCACAGCACAGTTGTGAGCTGCCTGCCCTGGGGCTTCTGCTTTCACTCAGTGGGGTCCTGCATCCCTCTCTGGGATGGTGCAGCCGCATCTGGGCAGCTCTGAGCAGCTGTGCTGGGGCCCAGCTCCACAGCAGGCTGCATGTGAGTTGCAGCCTGAGCAGGTCCAGAGAGGGGCAGCAGAGCTGGGGGAAGGTTTGGGGAATAGGTCTTGTGAGGAGCAGCTAAGGGACCTGAGGTGGTTTGATCTGGGGAGGACACTGAGGGGAGACCTCCTGGCTCTCCACAGCTCCCTGAAAGGAGGTTGGAGCCAGGTGGGTCCTGGTCTCTTCTCCTTAGTGTCAAGCAATGGGATGAGAGGAAATGGTTTCAGGTTGCCCCAGGGGAGGTTTGGGTGGGACATCAGAAGAAGCTTCTTGCCTGAAAGGGTTCTCAAGCACTGGCACAGGCTGCCCAGGGAGGTGGCTGAATCCCCATCCCTGGAGGTGCTTCAAAGAGGCAGAGCTGTGGTGCTGAGGGACCTGGTTTGGCAGCAGCCTTGGCAGAGTTAGAGAATGGTTGGACTGGATGAGCTGAAAGGTCCTGGCTCTGTGATCCCACAACAGCCTCCAGCAAGGGCATGAGAGGGATTGCAGCGAGGAGGAGGAGGAACAGGTCTCCCAGCAGGCCTGCCCTGGAGCTCAGTCAGAGCAGGCTGTTTCCAGCACTCCCTCTCTGCCCTTTCCCAGAGGAGAGGGGGGCCTCTCTCCTGGCAAGTGCTGCTGCTCCCAGCCAGCCAAGGGCACCAGACAGGCCATTAATCAGTGGCACGTGGCCTCTCTATTTATAGGGGGCTGCTTGGCAGGACAGCCAGAGGACAATCCTTGCACAGCCCAGAGCTCCACTCTCTGCCCCCAGCTCCCTGAACCCAGGCTCTGCAGAGCCTCAAGTACAGAAGGCTTCTTAGAGCACCGCAGGGCTGCTGAATGCCTGCTCCATGGGTGGCTTGCTCCTCCACTGTGCTGCTCACAGCCCCTTGGGGGGTCACACAGTCATAGGCTGGCCTGGTTTGGAAAGCCCTTGAGATCATCAGGTCCAACCAGAACCTAACATCTGCCTGACCATAACTGTTAGACCCTAAGCTCCGTGCCCAGAGGTCTTCTAAACACCTCCAGGGATCATAGAATCACAGGATTGTCAGGGTTGGAAGGGACCTCGAGGGTCAGCCAGCTCCAAAAGGCAGTTCCCAGGCTCAGAGCTGAGCTATTGTCCCCTTGGCCCCAGGGGAGCAGGCACAATGGAGCCATCACCCCCTCCCGGTCTGGCCCCCGGCAGGGCTGGTGATAGAGGAAGAGGAGGAGGGAAGGAAACTGCTGCTGGAGCTCTTAGAATCATAGAATTGATAGGGTTGGAAGGGACTTCAAGGCTCAGCCAGCTCCAACCCCCTGCCATGGGCAGGGACACCTCACACCACAGCAGGTTGCTCACAGCCACCTCCAGCCTGGCTGCAAACACCTCCAGGCAGGAGGCTGCCACCACCTCCCTGGGCAGTGTCTCACCAGGGATGGTGACTCCACCACTGCCCTGGGCAGGCTCACTGCACCTCAGCCACAAAGGGAGAGGATGGAGCCTCTGCCCTCCAGCCTGCAGCTTCTCACCAACAGGGTGCCCTCCCCTGCCCCGGTTTGCTGCACAGCAGCATGGGAGAGGTCCAGCAGTTGGGATTCCACAGCCAGAAAGCCTGGCTGGACGATGGTCCCTGTCCCCTCCTCAGCATGACCACCCTGCCTGTGTCCAAGGACTCAGAGAAAGTCCTGGGCAAGTGCTTTGGCTGCTGGAGAGCCTGGCATGGAGTCTTCTCAGAGTGACTGTGCAACTCCTTTGCTCTCCAAGCAGGGAATGCAGCCAGCTGTGCCAGCTAGCCTGGAGAGTCTCAGCAGCCACAGGCTCAGCTTATGCTTGCTGGGGGGGGGGGGGGGGGGGAGAGGACTTAGCCCTTTCCACCACCCCACTGCCTCACAGCTCTCTAAACATCCTTCTTGTTCCAACCTGCAGAGGAGGAAGGCAACAGCCCCTGCACAGGGAAGCCCCCAAAGCCCTTCTCCTCCCACTGAGCTACCACAACCCATCACCAGCACACCTCAGACAGGCCTGGCCAAACTTCAGCAACCTTTGCTCTTCTTTTCAAGCCTCCAGCCCACAGATTTGCTGCTACTCCACCTGCAGCCATGCCCCAACTCTTCCTCCTCCTCCACCTCCCCCCCTTTCTCCTGGCCCAGCCCTGGGTGCCCTTTGCTTTAGTTTTGAGGCTTTTCCCTTTAAGTTTCAGCTGTGAGAGCCATAGCAACCTGCAAGGCCACCCTTCTGCTCCATGCAGCCAGGAACAAACAAGCCCCAAAACAATCATTTTGGTTGGCTCCAGAGCATTATTTATCCTACAGCTCCCCAGGGACCACACTGAATCACTAAGTGGAGAGTAAACAGCTCTGCTAAGCCAAGGCCCAGGAGTGTGCTTGCAGCTCTGCTGCTGATTCAACTGGATCTGGAGGATCACAGGAAAGCCTGGCTGGAAAAGACCTTAAGAAGATTGAGTCCAACCAGCAGCCTAACATCTTCCTGCACACAGCTGTCAGACCATGGCCCCAAGCTCCTCATTCAGACAGCTTTTAAACACCTCCAGGGATGGTGACTCCCCTGCTGCCCTGGGCAAGGCTGTTCCAGTGTGGGGCACTGCCTCACAAGGGCACCTCAGCCCCAACAGGAGAGGCTGGAGTTGTGCCATGGCACAGAAGAAGAAAGCCTCTGCCCCTCCAGCCTGCAGCTCCTCACCCACACCACACCTCCAGGGTGCCCTTCCCTGCCCCACAGGGCTGCACAGCAGCAGGAGAGGGAATTGAATATAGGATAGAGTAAAATAGGATAGGATGGGATAGGATGGGATGGGATAGATAGGATAGGATAGGATAGAATTAACCAGGTTGGAAGAGACCTTTGAGATCACCTAGTCCAACCTATGACCCAGCACCAGCTGATCAACTAAACCATGGCACCAAGGGCCTCATCCAGGCTCTTCCTAAACACCTCCAGGCATGGGGACTCCACCACCTCCCTGGGCAGCACAGCCCAAGGGCTAACAACTCTCTCTGGCAAGAACTTTCTCCTCCCCTCCAGCCTCAACCTCCCCTGCCACAGCTGCAGACTGTGTCCTCTTGTTCTGGGGCTGCTTGCCTGCCTGGCAGAAGAGCCCAAGCCCCAGCTGGCTCCAAGCTCCCTGCAGGGAGTTGCAGAGAGCAAGAAGGTCTCCCCTGAGCCTCCTCTTCTGCAGGCTAAGCAAGCCCAGCTCCCTCAGCCTCTCCTGCCAGGGCTGTGCTCCAGACCCCTCCCCAGCCTCCTTGCCCTTCTCTGGACACCTTCAAGTCTCTCAATGGCCTTCTGAAACTGAGGAGCCCAGAGCTGGACACAGGACTCCAGGGCTGGCCTAAGCAGTGCTGAGCCCAGGGCACAATGACCTCCCTGCTGCTGCTGGCCACACTCTGCCTGCTGCAGGCCAGGCTGCCCTTGGCCTTCTTGGCCCCCTGGGCACACTGCTGCCTCCTCTTCAGCTGCTCTCCACCCCTCCCCCCAGCTCCCTCTCTGCCTGGCTGCTCTCAGCCACTCTGCCCCCAGCCTGCAGCCCTGCCTGGGGTTGCTGTGGCCCAATGCCAGCCCAGCAGTTGTGCAGCAGGAACAGGGAAGCGGTGGAGCCCCCATCCCTGGAGGTGTTTTAACAGAGAGCCTTGGGAAGGTGTTTCTGTGAGCAGGGGCTGGGGAGCCTCTGCCCTGCACAAGTGGCACTCAGCCTCTGCTCTGCCTCGGGTGAGTGGTTTGGGGGGGCGGAACAGAGGAGGTTTCACTTGAGCTTCTCTTTCTTCCCTTTCACTTTTGCTTCTCATTTGGCAGGATGAGGAAGAGCAGCCCTGCAACCCCCAGCCTGAGAGCTGGCTGCAAGAGGCGAGGCTGACTCTGCAGAGGGCAGGTGAAGGCTCACAGTGGGGTTTGAAACTGGAGCAGGCTTGGATGCCAGGAGGAAGCTCTGCACAATGAAGGCAGCGAAACATTAGAAGAGGTTGCCCAGGGAACTGGTGGAGACCCCATCTCTGGAGGCACTCAAGGCCTAACTCCATGGGGCTCTGAGCAACCTGATCTAGTTGGACCTTCTGGTGGCCTTCCAGGAGCTGCAGGGGGGGTGTCAGGGAGGGATAAGGGTCTGGGAGAGCTCTGAGGGGGGCAGGAATCAGGCCTGGGACAGGGAGGCAGCAATGGGCACTGGCAGCCCAGAAGGCCAAGGGCAGCTGAGCTGCCCTTGGCCTTCTGGGCTGCCAGTGCCCATTGCCAGAGGTGGAGGGAGAGGATCCAGAGGTGGAAGAGGTGGAAGCCTCCTGCCTGGAGGTGTTTGCAGCCAGGCTGGAGGTGGCTGTGAGCAACCTGCTGTGGTGTGAGGTATCCCTGCCCATGGCAGGGGGTTGGAGCTGGATGGTCCCTTCCAACCCTGACAGTTCTATGATCCCTGCTGACTGCAAGGGGGTTGGACAAGATGACCTTCGAGGGTCCCTCCCAACCCAATGCACTCTGTGGTTCCATGACTGTGTCCCCACAGAAGGGGGTCACCCCCATCCTGGCAAGTCCAAGGCTGCTTTTGACACTTCTCACTCCTCCTAGAAAGGGGAAAGCATGACCCTGCCACCACCCTCCCTCTGAAATGAAGCCCTGGAGCTCCAGAAGACACAGAGCTTATTCCCAGAGCCTCTCCAACCCTGCTGAGTCCCTTTGCCTGGCATTTGCTGCCAAGCCCCCAGCAGCAGCAGCTCAATGGCACAATTGTCAATTGAAATGCTAACCCTGGGGCTGGGGGGGGAGGGGGGGGGTGGGAGGGATGGGAGAAAGAGCAGCTTTGTGCTCTGCACACAGCAGATTGGGGAGGAACAAGATGAAATGAGGGAGAAATGGAGCCCGCTGCAGCTCGGAAGGATGCCTGCAGGGTGAGGTAACAGAAGAGGAGGAGGGGGGAAAGGAAGAAGGAGATGCCCCTGGATGAGGTCCATAGGATCAGAGAATGTCAGGGTGGAAGGGACCTCATGGACCATTTTGTCCAAGCTTTAAGCCAAATATATCCAAGTAAGTCCAGCACCTTCACATGGGCCTCCAAAGGAGCTGGACCCACGCTCAAGCCTCTGAAGCACACACAGACAGCATCAGCCTGAAAGAACCCCTGAACCCCAGCATGCTGGGGGCTGGAAGGGAGCTCTGGAGATCATCCAGTCCAACCCCCCTGCTAAAGCAGGGTCACCCACAGCAACTTCCCCAGGATCACAATGTCATAGAATCAATCAGGTTGGGAAAGACCTCAGTGCTGATCAAGCCCAAGCTGGCACCCAGCACCGTCTGATCAACTCAACCATGGCTCCAAGGGCCACATCCAATCCCCTCTGCAACACCTCCAGCCATGGGGATTCCACCACCTCCCTGGGCAGCACAGCCCAAGGGCCAATTCCTCTTGCTGGCAAGAACTTTCTCCTCCCCTCCAGTCTAAACTTCCCCTGGCACAGCTTGAGACCGTGTCCTCTTGTTCTGGGGCTGCTTGCCTGCGTGGCAGAAGAGACCAACCTGGCTTCAACCATGTCCAGGTGGGGCTGGGACCTCTCCAGAGAAGGAGACTCCACAACCTCTCTGGGCAGCCTGCTCCAGGCCTCCAGCAGCCTCACACCAAAGAAGTTTCTCCTCCTGCTCAGATGGAGTCTCCTGGACACCAGTTTGTGCCCATTGCTCCTTGGCCTGTCCATGGACACCACTGACAAGAGTCTGGCCCCAGCCTCCTGCCCCCAGCCCTTCAGCTCTTGCTGAGCTTTGCTCAGATCCCCTCTGGGACTGCTCTCCTCCAGGCTCAACAGCCCCAGGGCTCTCTGGGCACCTCCAGCACACCCTCACAGCAAAGAATTTTCTCCTCAGCTTGAAGTGGAACCTCCTGGGTTCCAGTTTGTGTCTGTGCTGAGAGCAACAGCCGGAGGAATCCTGCTTCCCATCTGACAGGGTGGATCAGGATTGCCTCCCATCAAACCCAGCTCTGCTGACACACCCAAGAGCTCTTTGGCTCCAGGAACACACTCAGCGAAGCCCTATGAGCCTGGGCAAAGCCTGGCCCTCCCCAGCACCTCTGCAAGGCTGGGGGGCTCCCAGAGCACCCCAGAGCTTTGTGCATGGCCCCAACCCCCAGAACAGATGTCCCAGCAGAGCAGCAGCCTGTGGGCGTGCAGGCTGGCTGCAGGCACGCTGAAGAACCCAGCTCTGCTCCTGACTCAGCTCAGTCCTTCCTCCCTCCCCGGTCTGGCAGCTGACTCCTGCATCCCAGACAGGGCTTAGTCACCAGCTTGCAGGGCTCCCAGTATTTTGGAGGGGGGAAAGGGAGGTGTGTGTGTGTCCAATTCAGAGGTGCTGAGGGAGGACTGTGGCTGCCTGAAATGGAGCTGATGGCCCATCAGCTGGTGCCAGCAATTTAAAATGAGGAACTGAGATAAAGCTCTGGGGAGGGGAGGGAAGGAGCATTAGAACCCTCTGCTTCTTGGGAGCAGCATTGATGCAGAGGAGAGGCAAATCCTTCAAGGGCAGGCTCACAGGATGTTAGGGGTTGGAAGGGACCTCTGAAGATCATTGAGTCCAACCCCCTGCCAGAGCAGGACCACAGAATCCAGCACAAGGCACACAGGAACACATCCAGATGGGTCTTGAATGTCTCCAGAGAAGGAGAATAGGATAGGAACCCTCTGCTTCCTGGGACCAGCATTGGTGCAGAGAAGAGGAAAGTCCTTCAAGGGAAGGATAAGAACCTTCTGCTTCTTGGGAGCAGCACTGGTGCAGAACCTTCAAGGGAAGGAGGATAAGAACCCTCTGCTTCTTTGGAGCAGCACTGGTGCAGAGGAGATGCAGGAACTTCAAAGGAAGGAGGATAAGAACCCTCTGCTTCCTGGGAGAGGCACTGGTGCAGAGGAGAGGAAGGTCCTTCAAAGGAAGGATAAGAACCCTCTGCTTCCTGGGAGAGGCACTGGTGCAGAGGAGAGGAAGGTCCTTCTCTTGCTCCTCATGAAACCCTTGTTAAGTGTGAGCCCTGTTGAAGGTTGGACTCAATGATCATAAACCAAATCTCTTCCAACCAAGACAGGTCTATGATTCTGTGACAGCATGAAGAGGGGGAAGCAGGCAGGGCCTGGGGCTCACCTGCTCCTTGGCACCACCTGTGCTGCCCTGAGCTCCTGCGGTCTCCTGAACTCTCCTGCTGCTGCCCTGTGAAGGGGACAGAGGGTTGGGTCCATGGGATTTAAGCTGGTGCAGCATGAAGCTCACCACTGTGCTGACTGCAGCCAAGTCCTCACTGCCACCCCACTTGCTGATGCCCCAGGAGTGCACCCAGCAGCCCCAGGAGCTCCTCTCACCGCCACACGCTGTAAGCCCCTCAGCTGTCGCTGCAGCGTGTCCCAGCTTCCCTGGCACACCGCCGGTGACACTGCCATCTGCTCTCCCTGCCTGAATCAGGGAACTCCTTTCCTGACTCCCACCTTTCACAAACAAGTTCTCATTCCCCAGGTGTCACTTCTTCCTCTTTGGACAGGCTGAGCAATCCAGGACCTTGACCCCACCACATCCCTGCTGCCATCCGGCTGCAGGAGGCAAAGCTGCTGCCCGCCCAACACTGACTCACGGACACAGGGCTCCGTCCCCTCCACCTGTGGCAGGAGCCTCACCCCCCCAGCAATGCAGGCTGGGCTGTGAGTCAGGGCTGAGTGTGTGGCCCGGGCTCCTGCACATCATCCTGCTGCCGGGAATGAGAGCAGCCTCAGCCCGGTGACATCCATCCCTCTTCCTCAGCCGCAGGACTTGTGACGAGCAGCCCAGCACGGGCAGGGCTTCCCTGTAAGGGCTGGGAACGGGAGTCAGCTTTGCTTCTGTTGCCTACTTTGGGAGCAGGATTCCTGCTAGCAGCTCCCGGTGACATCACTCTGAAACGTGGTTGCAGTTTCAGTATTCCCCAGGCAGGACCGGGAGTGCAATCCCCGGATTCCACTCCTGCGTGGTCAGACATCAACCTCGGCAGCCCTGGATTCCACACCTGCTTAGTCAGACACCGGCCCTGGGAGGCTCACCAGCAGCCTGTGCTCTCCAAGGGGAGCATGACTTGCTGGAGCGTGTCCAGAGAAGGGCAACAAGGTTGGTGAGGGGCTTGGAGCACAGCCCTGTGAGGAGAGGCTGAGGGAGCTGGGGTTGCTTAGCCTGCAGAAGAGGAGGCTCAGGGGAGACCTCATTGCCCTCTACAACTACCTGAAGGGGGGTTGTAGTGAGGCAGAGGTTGGTCTCTTCTCCCAGGCAACCAGTACCAGAACAAGAGGACACAGTCTCAGGCTGCATCAGGGGAGGTTTAGGCTGGAGGTTAGGAGGAAGTTCTACAGAGAGAGAGTGATTGCCCATTGGAATGGGCTGCCTGGGGAGGTGGTGGGGTCGCCATCACTGGGGGTGTTCAGGGCGAGGCTTGACAGGATGCTTGGTGCCATGGGTTAGTTGGTTAGGTGGTGTTGGATGATAGGTTGGACATGATGATCTTGAAGGTCTCTTCCAACCTGGTCTATTCTATTCTATTCCATTCTAAGAATCAGAGAACTGCTTCATAGAATCATAGAACTGTCAGGGCTGGAAGGGAGCTCAGGGCTCAGCCAGCTCCAACCCCCCTGCCTCACACCACAGCAGGTTGCTCACAGCCACCTCCAGCCTGGCTGCAAACACCTCCAGGCAGGAGGCTTCCACCACCTCCCAGGGCAGCCTGTGCCAGGCTCTCACCACCCTCCTGGGCAACAACTTCTTCCTCACAGCCAATCTCAATCTCCCCACTTCTAGTTGCTTTTTTTTTCCATTCCCCCCAGCCCTATCAATTGTTTGGGTTGAAAAAGACCTCCAAGATCATTGAGTCCAACCAGAACCCAGCTACCATGGCTACTAAACCATGTCCCCAAGTGCCATGGCCACACCTTTCTTGACCACCTCCAGGGCTGGGGACTCCACCACCTCCCTGGGCAGCCTGTGCCAATCCCTGACCGCTCTTGCAGCAAAGGAATTTGTGTTCAGCTTCAACTTGAACCCTCCCCTGGCACAATTTCAGGCCATTTCCTCTCCTTCTACCACCTGATACTAGGGAGAAGAGACCAACCCCCACCTTACTCCAACCTCCTTTCAGGAAGCTGTAGAGAGCAAGGAGGTCTCCCCTCAGGCTCCTTTCCCCCAGTTCCCTCAGCTGCTCCTCACCAGACCCTTCCCCAGCTTCACTGCACTTCTCTGGACACAACTCCAGCCCCTCAGTGTCCTCCTTGTAGCGAAGAGTGTCATCACCCAGCCTAGAGGGATGAAGACAACTCAGAGAGCTGCCATGGGTCCCCTCCATCCCTGGCAGAAGGGCTGGACCGCAGCAGAGTGCTCCCACCCAAGAGCCACTCGTGCCTGTCTCCACAGCTCTGCCACGGGTGCCAGCAGAGAGCCATTGAGATGTTTTGGCAGGGAGGAATTCATACCCTCGGGGAGCTGCTGTGCTCGTGGAGGTTTTCCTCCCCAAAGGGGAAGCAATGTGACGTGAGGAAACCACAGCTGGGGTTGAGAGATGCTCCCCAGAGCTCACCCAGCAGCCAGCCTCATCCCAGGGGAAGCTTGGTGAGCTTCTGGGACCCAGGAGATCCTTGCAGTGATGGTTTCCTTTCTGGGTTGTTTTCAGAGGAACAATTTGTCTCCAGCTGAGACAACCCAAAAGGGACACCCTGGAGGGTTTGCTCTGGCCTGCCATGGAGGTGTGGGGGAGAGCTTGCAGCTCAGCTGCAAGGGGGCTGGGAGCTGCAATGGGAGCTGCAAAGGGGGAGCTGGGAGCTGCAAAGGGGGGGAAGGAAAGCTGCAAGGGGGGGCTGGGAGCTGCAAGGGGGGGGGCTGGGAGCTGCAAAGGGGGGGGGGGGCTGGGAGCTGCAAGGGGGGGGGAAGGAAAGCTGCAAAGGGGGGGGGAAGGAAAGCTGCAAAGGGGGGGGGAAGGAAAGCTGCAAAGGGGGGGGGGAAGGAAAGCTGCAAAGGGGGGGGGAAGGAAAGCTGCAAAGGGGGGGGGAAGGAAAGCTGCAAAGGGGGGGGGAAGGAAAGCTGCAAAGGGGGGGGGAAGGAAAGCTGCAAAGGGGGGGGGAAGGAAAGCTGCAAGGGGGGCTGGGAGCTGCAAGGGGGGCTGGGAGCTGCAAGGGGGGCTGGGAGCTGCAAGGGGGGCTGGGAGCTGCAAGGTCTCCCCCACACCTCCTGGGAAATGCTTTTGCAAGAGGGGTTTCTGAGAGAGGGACCAAAAAGGGGCCCCCTGGTGCAGGCTGAACCTCTGCTCTTCCTGCCCTGACCGCATAGCACCAGCAGGGACCCCACTGATGACAGACTCATTTCTAGCCCCAGGTGCTGGCTTCCCAGAGCAGTCAGCAGCTGTGGCCACAGCTCTGCCAAGGGCAGGGTCTAGAGAGCAGCTCAAAGAAGCCCTGCTGTGGGCATCAGTCCTCTCCAGGAGCTTCCCAAGCAGGCAGGGTATGGCAGCAACACCGAGCTGAAGTCCACCACGAGTCAGAGCAAGCAGCTTCAGCAGCTTGCTCTTTCTCATCCTGCCTCTCCCCCAAGACACTTTGGAGATAAGCAGCATTTGATCATCACTCAAGAGCTCTCACACTACCCTTATGCACAAGCCCTCCCTGAACTGCTCCAACCCCCCCCACTACTAAGCACCCTCACAAAGGAAGGAGGAGGCCATAGATAGAGCAGCAACATCTACATCAAACATCCTCTCCACAGAGGGACTTCTCCACCCATGGCCAAACCACCCTCCTGGCTACCACCCCATGCTGGGGCTTGTTTCTTTTGAGGGGGTCAGGGCGGGATAGGACTGGGGGGCATGGAGCAGAGCTAGAAGTGGGGAGATTGAGATTGGCTGTGAGGAAGAAGTTGTTGCCCAGGAGGGTGGTGAGAGCCTGGCACAGGCTGCCCAGGGAGGTGGTGGAAGCCTCCTGCCTGGAGCTGTTTGCAGCCAGGCTGGAGGTGGCTGTGAGCAACCTGCTGTGGTGTGAGGTATCCCTGCCCATGGCAGGGGGTTGGAGCTGGCTGAGCCCTGAGCTCCCTTCCAACCCTGAGGATTCTATGATTCTTTGGCTCTTCTCCCAACCACTCCCTCCAAGACCCTGCAACCACAGGGGTGTTCATGTGGCTGCTTCCTGCTTGCCCTGCAGAGATCTTTGCCATCAGCAGCAAAATGCTTGGGAGCAGAGGAAACCATTCAGCCCATACTTATGGTGGGGGGAGGAGGAGGAGGAGGAGGTAGAGCCTCCAAAAGCTCTCAGCCTGCCTTGTGTGCAATCCAAATGCCCGGGAGGGCTTTGCTGGAGCAGCAGAAAGGCTCCAGCTCCCAGAGTACACTTCTTAGCTAGGCAAATGTGCTGCTTTTTCCTCCTCTTCTTTTTTTTTCAGAGTTACACTACAGAAGGCAAATATTCAGTGCATTAATGATTTCCACTCTATTTCTGGTAAGCTCTGGAGCATCTTGGCAGCAGGCAGCAAGCATTCAGCAGAGGGGTGAGCTAGGGCAGGAAGAAAAGGGGGAGATGGGGAAAAGAGGGGGAAGGGGGGGTGGAATATCAAGCCACCCTCTTTGGGTGCTAGAGAGGTGGCAACAAGCCCAAAACCTCCAGCAAGCAAGCAAAGAGACTCCCCTTGACCTGCACCCTAGAAGGAATGAGCCTTGAATGCCAAGCCTGAGCTATCAGGCAGGGCTTGGTGAGCAGGGGCAGAGCCATGGGGCCCGCTGGGCAGGGCTCTGCCTACCCTCTGCAGGCTGCCCCCCAGAGTGCTTGGGGCTCCTGGGAAGCTGCTTTCCTCCTCCTGGAACACAAAATGACTACCTGAGAGGGCAGGCTAAGACAAAAGCCACCCTCTTGGGTGGGTAACCCAGCTGCTGGGCGTGGGCATGCCCTGCTCAAAAGCTGCATCACCTCTGTGAGGTGGCCGCCAAGACACAGCCAGAGAGGTGGCAACAGGCCCAAAACCTCCAGCAAGCAACAAAAGAGACTCCCCTTAACCTGCAGCGTGGAAGGAACAAGACTTGAATGCCAAGCCTGTGCTATCAAGCAGGGCTGGCTGAGCAGGGGCAGCGCCGCGGGGCTGGCTGAGCAGGGGCAGCGCCGCGGGGCTGGCTGAGCAGGGGCAGCGCCGCGGGGCTGGCTGAGCAGGGGCAGCGCCGCGGGGCTGGCTGAGCAGGGCTCTGCCTACCCTCTGCAGGCTGTCCCCCAGAGTGCTTGGGGCTCCTAGGAAGCTGCTTTCCTCCTTCTGGAACACGAAATGACTACCTGAGAGGGCAGGCTAACATGTTAGCAATATCCCCTGCCCATTCCCACCCCTTTTCCTGCATCCTCACCCCTTCCCCTCCCCAAATTCTGCAGCACAGGAGCTGGTGCCCCTGCAAGAGGAGTCCAGGGCCTTTGATTGTGGGGACACAGCCTCACCATCTAGCAGGCAGGGTTTGGTTTTGGGGTTATTTTTGCCTTTATCCCCCAGCAGCCCTGAAGCCAAGCAGCTCGCTGCACCCCCACGGATTGCAGGTGCTAAATTTAGAGGCAGGTTTTGTTCCTTTCCCCAGAGGCCCTTCCCTGTAATGAGAGTCCCAGGCTCCTGCTGGAAGCTGTGGAACTTTGGCCTGTGATGATGGAAGGGGTTTTTTTGGGGGGTGGGGGTGGGGGGTGTGTTCTTTTAATTCATTCCATGGTCACTGGAACAATAGCAGAGCAACAAAAGGATGGTTTGAACAGGACAGCATGGCCACCCCCCTCCCTACTAGCAAGGATCAGCTTCCAGAGGTTGATTTATCATCAAAAAAGCCTTCCAGGATGAAAAAACAAAAAAAAGAAAAGAAACTGCCCCCAGCCCTTCTAGGAGCATCCACCAGCAAACCAGCCACTGTGCCTTCTAGCTTTAATTGGCAGCCAGCTCCCCACCCCTGGCCCTGCTGCTGCCGCCCAGGCCAGCTCAGCAACCCTGCTCAGCCGCATCTGCCCTCTTCTCCCACCCCAGGGAAACCAGCCAGGAGGCAGACACAGGGTAAGGGGACCTGTGTGGTCCCCCAGGTAGCCTCCAGCCTCTGCAAAGGTGTAGAGCTGAGCAGAAAGAGCTCTGGCTGCACAGTCACAGAATGGTTTGGGTTGGAAGGGACCTTAAAAGCTCATTCAGTTCCACTCCCCCCCCCCCCCCCCCCCCCCCCCCCCCCGCCCCAGCCAGGGGCAGGGACACCTCCCACCAGCCCAGGTTGCTCAAGACCTCATCCAGCCTGGCCTTGAACACCTCCAGGGAGGGAGAATCCACAACCTCCCTGGGCAACCTGTGCCAGTGTCTCCCTACCCTCACTGGCAAGAATTTCTTCCTAATCTCCAGTCTCAATCTCCTCTCTTCCAGCTTAATTCCATTCCCCTCAAATGGGGAATGAGGATGAAGTCTCAGCTGTCTAGAGTGAACAGAAGAGCAGCGGCAGTAAGGAGCCCTTTGGAATCCTCCAACTCACTGCTGCAGGCTTCCCAGCCCTGTAATGAGCATCAGCTAGGTCTCAGCCCTGCAGCCTCCTGGTCTGGTGCCAGGGAAGGCCAGGCAGACCTTCCTAGCAGCCCCTGCCTGCCCCCCTCCACCGGCAGGAGCCCTCAGCAACCATTCCTCTCACGTCCATCCTTGGCTGCAGCAGGGCAGTGCTCAGCCTTGGAAAGCCAAACCAGAGCCTTACTGGCAGTCAGCTGAAACCAGACACTCAGCTCTGACTCCCCCCAGAACTTCTCTTATCCCAGGTAGGATCAAACCCACGGCCAGGGTTGCTGTGAGCAGCCCAGAGGAGGGTGTCTGGCTGAGCTTCTCCCTGCATTCCTCAAGGAATGTCCCCCCCAGCTCCTTCAAGCCTGTGCTGCCCTTTTCCTCCCAGCACAGTCAGAGACAGAAGAATAAACCACAGTGCCACAGTACATTAGAGGTTGGAAGGGACCTTAAGAGATCACCCAGTCCAACCCCTGCCCAAAGCAGGATCACCCAGGGTAGTCCACACAGGAATGCATCCAGGTGGGGGTTGGAAAGTCTCCAGAGCAGGAGACTCCACAGCCTCTCTGGGCAGCCTGCTCCAGGGTTCCAGCAGCCTCACTGTGAAGAAGTTTCTCCTCATGTTAAGGTGAAACTTCCCACATTCAAGCTTGAGCCCCTTGTCTCTTGTCTTGTTAGTGCACATCACCATGAAGAGCTTGGGCCCCTCCACTTGCCCCCCACCCCTCAGCTATTGACAGACATTGATCAGATCCCCTCTCGGTCTTCTCCTCTCCAGACTGAGCAGCCCCAGGGCTCTCGGTCTCTCTTCACAGGGGAGATGCTCAAGCCCCCTAAGCATCCCCATGGCTCTCTGTTGGACTCTCTCCAGCAGCTCTCTGTCTCTCTTCAGCTGGGGAGCCCCAACCTGGACACAGGATTGCAGCTGTGCTCTCAGCAGGGCAGAGCAGGGGGGGGAGCAGAACCTCCCCAGCCCTGCTGGCCACACTTCTCTTGCAGCACCCCAGGCTTCCCTTGGCTCTCTTGGCCCCCAGGGCACATTGCTGCCCCCCAGCACTCCCAAGCTCCTTCTCCATGGAGCTGCTCTCCAGCAGGGCAACCTCTAACCTGTCCTGGTGCCTGCTGCTGTTCCTCCCCAGGTGCAGGACCCTGCACTTGGCCTTCTTGAACTCCAGGAGGTTTGCCTGCAGCCAGCTCTCAGCCTGCCCAGCTCTTGTTGGATAGCAGCACAGCCTGAGGGGTGTAACCCAAGAGGGCAATTAGGAGTGGAGCAATTACTGCAGGAGGATGCTGACACCAGCTGAAGGGTTCAGGCTGGGGCCTGGGTCATGACAGCAGTAGAGCAGCAGAGCTGTCCTTGAGGGCAGCTTCTCCTCCAGAGCCTGCTTGCTCAGACTTCAGCTGCTCTGAACTTGGTGGGAGATGCTTCCTACAGCCACCTCCTGCAGCACTCCTGACAGCATTCCTGTCACACCACACTCAGATGGAGCCTACTACACCGGCTGGAGCTGGGATTGAAGAGTGGCCAACAGAAGGAACAAATCCTATTCTGGGAGCCACCAGGAATAGCTGCACACCAGAGGATGTAGCTCAACAGGAGACAGCTGGCTGCAAAACAAGCAATTTCCTCCTTCCACCTCACCTTCCAAGCCCTTTTTCTGGCTGCAAGGGCTCTTTAAAAAGCACCTTGCCCTCAGCCCTTTGCTTTACTTTGTACTCGAGTGCCCAGGCACAGATTTAGCTTGCCAGCTTCAGAATACCTTCCCAGGCCAATTTTCTCCAGCTCTGACCCCAAAGCAGGCCGAGGGCTGGCACAGAGCTGGGGCAGCAGGGCAGCAATTTGCATCTGGCTCCTTTTCCCAGCCTCGAGGCTTTTCAGAGCAGCAGCCACAACTTTTCCTGCCTTGGCCCATGCCTGTTGTTTTTGTGTGTGTGTGTCACGCTCTTTGTGACAGGAGGTGGCTGTGATTCACTGCCTTGGTTTGTTTTGCTTTGGGTTTTCTTTTCCAATCTGCCCAGAGCAACACAAAAAAAAAAAAGAGAGGAAAATACAAATTTGTTTCAACATTTCAACATTTTCATGCTACCAGCAGCACCAACCCTGTGAAAAATGAGCTGGCTGCAGAAAATAGCAGTGCTGGGAAAGTGAGAAGCCTTCTCCTGGAAGTGGTGATGCTCTGAGAGCTCGATGTGAAACTGTCCTGCCAAGATGTTTCACGCCCGTGGGGGGGACCACAGCTCCTGAGAAAGGCCTCCTGCATTCAGTGAGGAGGGAACACTGGTGCTAGCACCACGATCTTCTCCTTTTGCCACCTCTCCCCAGCAGCCTCACCTCGGAGCAGCTCTTCCTGTGCTAGCTGAACGCAGCACCCTGAGAGCCCAGAAGAGTTCCTACGGCCCTCAGAGATCACAGAATGGTCCAGGACCTCCAAAGCTCATCCAGTCCAACCCCTTCTGCAGGCAGCAGGGAAAGCCTCAACTAGATCAGGCTGCCCAGAGCCCTCTCCAGCCTCACCTTGAGTATCTCCCAGGACAGAGCATCAACCACCTGCCTGGGCAACCTTTGCCAGTGTTCCAGCACTCTCATGGTGCAGAACTTGTTCCTAACAGCCAATCTCAATCTGCTCTGCTCTGAAGTCCTTGCCCCTGGTCCTGTCCCTGCAGGCCTCTGCAAACAGTCTCTCTCCATCCTTCTTGTAGCCCCCTTCAGGCCCTGGCAGGCTGCTATTAGGTCTCTCTGGAGCCTCCTCTTCTCCAGGCTGAACACCCCCAGCTCTCTCAGCCTGGCCTCAGAGCAGAGCTGCTCCAACCCCCTGAGCATTTTCATGGCCCTCCTCTGGAGCCTCTCCATCAGGTCCAGGTCCTTCCTATATTGAGGGCTCCAGACCTGAGATGCTTGACTTGCTGGAAGGTGTCCAGAGAAGGGCAAGGAGGCTGGGGAGGGGTCTGGAGCACAGCCCTGGCAGGAGAGGCTGAGGGAGCTGGGCTTGCTTAGCCTGCAGAAGAGGAGGCTCAGGGGAGACCTCCTTGCTCTCTGCAACTCCCTGCAGGGAGGTTGTAGACAGGTGGGGGTTAGTCTCTTCTCCCAGGCAGGCAAGCAGCCCCAGAACAAGAGGACACAGTCTCAAGCTGTGCCAGGGGACGTTCAGGCTGGATGTTAGGAGGAAGTTCTAGACAGAGAGCGTGATTGCCCATTGGAATGGGCTGCCCAGGGAGGTGGTGGAGTCCTCATCACTGGAGGTGTTTAGGAGGAGACTGGATGGGGGGGCTTGGTGCCATGGTTGAGTTGATTAGATGGTGTTGGATGATAGGTTGGACTGGATGATCTTGAAGGTCTCTTCCAACCTGGTCTATTCTATTCTATTCTCTGTTAATGAGAGAGAAGGGAGTCATTAAATTGCCAGACCCCATCCTCCCCCAAGGTGGAAATGCAGCAGAGAGGGGCTGGGGGGAGGCTGCGGTGGTGTTCGCCTCGGCTCTCCACACGTGCGAGTGAACAGGGACAAGGGACGAGACAAATCTTCAGCCTGGCAGGAGCTAAACATTCTTCCTGTGCTGCACCAAAGCCCCCAGGCCAGAGCAGGCTGCCCCTCCCCAGCCTTCAGGCTGTCCCAATGCGCGGTGACTTTCCGGTCATCAGACAGGCAGGCTGGGATGTTACCCTCCCGCCTGCCGCGCAGGGGCTGGAGCCGCCTGCTCCCTCACTCTGATGGAGCAGAAGAGCAAACAGGCTATGTGTGCTGACAGGCAGGAGCTCCACGTGGGATGTGGATGCCACCTTTTCCACAGCAAAGCCCAGCTGGTCAGGGCTTGGTTAGGAAAAATAAGTAAGTGGTAATACAGGAGGGCCAGGAGAGGAGGGAGATAAAAAGGAAGATAAGCAGGAACACAGCGTGCGAGGCTGAAGCTGCTGAGAGCTGAAGTTGTTCCCCATCAGCAAATCTCAACAGATAAGGAACTTGCCTTTTAGAATCGCCCTTGGCTAGCAGGCTGCAAAGGGTAACAGCCAGAAGAGCCCCTGGCTTGTCTGTGTGCTGGGTCAGCAGCAAAGGCAAAGAGGAGACAGAGAGCCCTATGTCTGGAAAAAAGGACCTTTAGGTAGGAGCAGTGCCCTGGAGCTGACCTCAGCCTCTTTCCCCTAAGAGGAACAAATCCTGCAGAGTCAGACCTGCTCTCAAATAGCTGCTTCCCCAGCTGGAGCTGAGAGCCAACCACCTGTGCCAGCTGCTAGCAGGGCTCCAGGGATGCCCTCACTCTGCCCTGGGTGCCAAACACTCCCTGCTGGGTTGATCCCTCACCTCTTGGCAGCAAGGAGGCAAAATAAAGGCAGAGCAGCAGCCAAGGCATTGGGGCTGGCTTCAGAACCCTGGAATTGTTTTGCTTGGAAGAGCCCTTTAAGACCACTGAGTCCAACCATAAACCCAAAACTGTTAAGCTCAGCACTAAACCACGTCCACATCCACATGACTTTCAAATGCCTTCAGCAGTGCTGACTCCATCACTGCCTTGGGCAGCCTGTTCCAGGCCTTGACAACCCTTTCAAAGAAGAAATTGTTCCTCAAGTCCAACCTAAACCTCCCCTGGTGCAACTTGAGGCCATTCCCTCTTGTCCTATCGTTTGTTCCTAAGGAGAAGAGGCCAACTCCCACTTCGCTCCAACCTCCTTTCAGGGAGTCGTAGAGAGCAACGAGGTCTCCCCTCAGCCCCTTTTACCTCCAGGCTGAACAACCCCAGCTCCCTCAGCTGCTCCTCCCAGGAGCTGTTCTCCAGACCTGGGGGAAGATCTGCAGAACACAGTGCTCCCTCCAGCCACCCACCACCCTGGCCCAACGCCACCAGCCCAACTCCCCAGGACTGTGAAACTACTTAAATCCAGGAGCTCCAAGTCCTGAGGCAGGCTGACTCTGTTCCTTTGTCTTTAGGTCTGAGCTTGGGATTTTGCTGCCTGAGCCCAGGCACTTTCCTCCCCCCCCCCCCCCCCAGTTCACAACGAGGGAGCCCAGGGCACAGCAGCAAGGTCAGGGCTCCCAGCCTGGGTCTGGTGGGGCGCTGGCAAGAGGAGCAAAGCTCAGAGATAGAAGGGAAGCCGCGACCGTGCCCAGCACCCATTTCCTGCTCTCCCTGAACGCTGCAGAGCCTGGAGAGGGATCCCACACACAGCCTCTCTCCTGCTGGAGCGAGCTGAGCTCTGGGCAGCAGCGGGAAGCTCTGCCTTGAGCCGCGGGCTGCAGCATCTCGAGGTGTTTCTGCTGAGGCTGCCGTACCTGACGCTACTGGTGGGCTGTGGCATGCGAGACGTTTAATTAGGTGAAGAGCTGCCAGCTCCTGCAGAGCCCAGGGCTGAGGCCAACCCTGCAGCACAGCACAGGCAGCCCCAGCCCCGCCACAAATGCTTATCTGAAGGTCCCAGAGCGTTTCTCTTCTCCACCCAGCTCCCAGCCTCCCACACCAGGGCTCCAAGCCACAAGCCAGCAGCCCCGTGGCCTTTTGCCCCGTGTGTGTGTGGAGCATTGGGGAAGTTCAAGAGGGCTCCCTCTCAGCCACTGCATCCCCTTTGCCCCTCTCTCATTTCTTCACCTTCCTCCAGAGCCTCCACTCTTCACCCACAGACCTACTTCCTCAAGGCTTGCACCGGGGGAGGGGGGGTTGGGGAGGCTGGCTGCTAACGAGGGTGCCACACATCACCGATGCCTCCCTGAAATCACCCTTGGGCCGTGCCACAGCTGAGCTCAGAAAACTGAGAGAGGCACAGAGCTAAGCACAAGCTCATCCCTCTGCAGGGAGGTGTCCCAGCACTAATTAGCTTTGGTGTTCCTGGGTGACAGATCCGCCCCGGGCTCAGTGCCGGGAAAGCCACCCCCTGACAGCTGCAGGGAGAGGCCCAAATGACTGTGCTGCAGGTGCACACAAAGCACAGCCCACAAGAGACAGGTGCAAAGCAACCACCTGGAGCCCTCCTTTTCCTCCTCAGCACAGTTTTCACTCCAGGACAGGTGTTTCAAACCACAAATTCAACTCCCCCCCCATTTCTCCCCTAAGCAGAGCAGGAGAAATGTCTATGGAGATAAGCATGACCTTCACACCCCCCCCCCCTACATCCCCACTGTCAGGCTCTGTGCTTTCTCCTCCTCTTGCTTCCCCTTTTCTAGAGTCATTAAGGTTGGAAAAGACCTCCCAGATCATCAAGTCCAACCCAACACCACCGTGGCCACCACACCACATCCCAAAGTGGCAGGTTTTGAACACCCAAATGCGTTTGTGTGCAGCAACCTGCTGATGCCCTCCGTGCCCTGAGCATCTTTTATTTTGAACACCTCCATGGATGGTGACTCCACCACCTCCCTGGGCTGCCTGTTCCAATGCCTGAGCAGATAAAAACCAAGGATGCAGTGCTAGGAGCAACCTCTCGCTGCCCTCCCTTGCCGGGGGGAGGGGGGTGGGTCTCTCCTCTTTGTGCAACCACGGCACCTCCAAGCCACCCACCGAAGCCTTCCCCTCTTTCTCCTGCAGGCAGCGATGGGCCTGAAGGAGAAAGGGACCAGAAATAACAGCAGTGGAGTAACAGATGGTGCAGGGGGGAAAAAAAAAGCAGGGGGAATTGGGTGTCCTCTGAAGTTGCTGCTGAATGGGAAGCACAGAGGAGCTGCTGTGCTGCAGAGCAGCGAGAGCTCTGCAGCCTGCCTCAACCCGCCGGGCTCTGAGGGGAGAAGAGGAGACAAGCTGGGGGCTTTCTCTTAAAGCCTCCCTGGAGGGTATTAATCCCTCCCCCCCCCCCCAAAAAAAAAGAGGGGGTGGTGGTGGGAAAAAACCCACCCCAAAATCCAACAAAAAAAAAGCTTGGATGACAGACATGGGAGCAGTAAATGTTAGCCTGCTCTTTTCAACACACGAAGCTGGAGGCTGGCCTCCCAGCTTGCCCCTTGCAAACATTTCTTTGTTCAGGTTTGTGCTGAGATCAGAGGTCCTGGAGTGGCATTTTTTTTTGGGGGGGTGTGGTGTGTGTGAGCTTTTCAGAGAGCAGAGCTTCTCTGCAAATATTTGCTCCCATCCCTCTGTTTGCAGCTAAGAGGGTGAGGACACAGCAGAGGAATAAGGAAAGGAACTGCATTGTGCAAAGAGATTTTTCTCTCCCCATTTCTCCCTGCAAGTTCAGGGGAAATGGTTACCGTGGCTGGGGGGCGGGGAGGGGGCATTGGGCTGGGAGGAAAACGGGGGGGAACACACCCAGCTGGGAGGAAAATGGGGTTAGGATACACACATGGAGGGTGGGTAAGAAAAAAAAAGACTAGATGATCTTAAAGGTCTTTTCCAGCCACAACAATCCTCTGTTTCTGTGGTCTAACATTTCAATTACAAGCAGTCAAGCAAATCAGGAGGAGAAGCAGGTTTGGCTCATTTTAAGGAGAGCCAAAAAGTCTCCCTGAAGGCACCAAGGAAATGGCAAACCCACCACCAACTCTTCTGCAAAGGCCGAGAGGCAGGTGAGCAAAGCTTCTCCGCCAAGCCGCCCCGTCCCCCCGGCAGGCACAGCGAGTAGCTGTCAGCTGCAGCCGGCCGCTGCCGCATCTCAAGGTTGCGGCGGCGCCGGCAACTTACCTTGCGGAGCTGT
This sequence comes from Dryobates pubescens, assembly GCF_014839835.1. Classification (NCBI taxonomy): domain Eukaryota; kingdom Metazoa; phylum Chordata; class Aves; order Piciformes; family Picidae; genus Dryobates; species Dryobates pubescens. The sequence continues at coordinate 22,403,339 of NC_071628.1, read as the reverse complement.
GATGATCCTGGGGTTCACCTTGGAGCGTCCTGCCGCCCACGTCCCCGCTTGGCTGACCCACAGGACCACAAAGAAAGCGACGGGGGATCTCCTGCCCATTTCGACTCATTCAGCGGAGCAGAGAGCTCTTGAAGCTTGTGAGGCTGACAGCTGCATTGCTGCTTCATACAAAAGAATGGGAAGCCTCCGCGGCAGCCAATGGCTGAGAGCAGGGAGGAGCTTCGTTAAACTTGAGGCGAAGCTCTTCGGAGCCCCAAAGTGACACTTTCATTTAGGAGCCTGCCCCCCACAGCAGCCTTTTCTGGGCTTCTTGGCCCTTTATTTTGTTTTCCCTGTCTCCTTTCCCTTCTTTCTGGAAGGGGAAGGTGGGAACCTGCTGCCCTTTCTTCAGCTTCTGGGCAACCTGATCTAGCGTGAGGGGTCCCTGCCCATGGCAGGGGGGGGTTGGAACGAGATGATCCTTGAGGTCCCTTCCAACCCTGACAGTTCTGTGATTTAGGCGCTTGAGGCACGCTGCAGGCAGCAGAAGGCTTAGGGTAACTTCTCGCAGAGGAAGGGTGAGGTTGGTGCGAGTGAAAATGAGGGTGAAAACCTGCGTGGAACGCCACACACGAGGAGTGACAGCAGACCAAGGGTGCAGAGGGAGACGACAAAAGATTGCAGATCCCACTAGCTTAAATGGGAGGGGTGGGGGTGGAGGTGGGGGCAGAGAGCCAAGCAAGGGTGTGGAGGCAACAGGACCAGCTTGCTAAAGACCCCTCTCCAGCACCGGGAGGATGCAGCAAGGCTGCGGCACACAGCCGGTGCCAGCGTTCGTTCCTGCCACTGCTTCAGCCAGAGAACAGCCAAGGGCCACTCCTAGCACAACGAAACGCTGCTGAACCCTTTGTCATCGGCAGCCAGGAAGGCTCTGAGACAAACAGCAGCCTGTCCTTCAGTCGGCGCCACACACCCTCACCAGACCAGTCCAACCCGCGCCGCGGTGCCCGGCAAGCGTGCGGGAGCAGGCGTGGGGCTGAGCGCCGGCCCCCAGCGCCCGGGGCACAGCCACTCGGGACTGGAGTGCAGGAAATCCTCGGGTTTGGGATGGGATTGGACTCGATGATCTTTAAGGTCCCTTCAGGGTGCAGAAATCCTCCCTCCCCCAAAATCCTGACCCTATTTTTGGGATGGGATTGGACTCGATGACCTTTACAGGTCGTGTCAGGGTGAAGAAATCCTCCCCCCAACTCCCACCCCCCATTTTTTGGAGATGGGGTCGGACTCAATGGCCTTTAAATGTCCCTTCCAACCCAAAGCCCTCTGTAGTTCTCTGATGCCGATGAGGATGCTGGGCACACCTGGCTCCAAGGCTCATCCTGGCGCAGGGCTGTGGCACAGCCCTTGGGAAGTCCTTTCTGCTTTGCCCAGCCCTTCCCCATCCTCCCTGACTGCCTGTCAGGAGGCCAGGAAGGGCTCTGCTGGGCTTTGTGAAGCATTGTGTGAGGGTTGTTAATGAGCAGAGGAGGGCATTACGTGCAAGGGAAGCGAGGTGGGACGTGACCAGAATAGGAGAGCCCCACGGGGAACCCGCAAGGATGGATGAGAGACGCAGCTGCGCCCTTTAAAGTTGGGTTTGAAGCTAGAGCCAAGCTGCTGAAGGAGATGAAGAGCAGCAGGACAAGGGAGGGCATTCTGGAGGAAGGGGAAAAAAAACCCCACCCAAAACACCCCTCCCCCCCCCCAAAAAAAAAAACCCAAACCCCATAGAAATTAATGAGCCAGCTAATGGTGAATTTTAAAGACCCAGAGGAATTTCCCCACCAGCTCTGAGTGTGGGGTTTCATCTTCAACCAACTGATCTGCTTGGGTAATTACAGGATGACAACACTGGGCAGCATTCTGGGCTTTTCTGCTTCTCTCATTCTGGTTTTTCACTTCTAGACATGGTGCTTCCCAGCACTGACCCATGTGGTGCTGCGTTCACCTCTGGAGTATCCTCAGCAGAAGAATCATAGCATCAGTCAGGGTTGGGAGGGACCACAAGGATCAGCCAGTTCCAACCCCCCTGCCATGGGCAGGGACACCCCACACTACATCAGGCTGCCCAGAGCCTCATCCAGCCTGGGCTTAGACACCTCCAGGGACGAGGCCTCAATCACCTCCCTGGACAACCCATTCCAGGGCTTCACCACTCTCATGGGGAAGAACTTCCTCCTCACCTCCAGCCTGAATCTCCCCACCTCCAGCTTCAGTCCATTCCCCCCCATCCTATCACTACCTGAGATCCTGAGCAGTCCCTCCCCAGCCTTCTTGTAGCCCCCTCCAGATACTGGAAGGCCACAATGAGGTCACCTCAGAGCCTTCTCTTCTCCAGACTGAACAGCCCCAACTCTTTCAGTCTGTCCTCATAGGAGAGGGTATTAACCTCCTGGGAGTGGCTCCAGAGGAGGCCACAGCACTGATGGAAGGGCTGGAAGGGCTCTGCTGTGAGGCCAGGCTGAGAGAGTTGGGCTTGTTCAGCCTGGAGAAGAGAAGGGTCCAGGGAGACCTTCTGGTGGCCTTTCAGTGCTTGAAGGGGACAAGAAGAAAGCTGGGGACAGACTTCCAGCAGGGCCTGTTCTGACAGGCCAAGGGGTGATGGTTTTACACTAAAAGAGGGAGGTTCAGGCTAGATTAATGGAGTCATTTTTTCACAGAGGATGGTGAGACCTTGCCCCAGGTTGCCCAGAGCAGTAGCAGATGCCCCATCCCTGAAACCATTCCCAGTCAGGTGGCTTGGGACTCAGCACCCTGCTCTAGCTGCAGATGTCCCTGCTGACCGCAGTGGGGCTGGACTAGGTGACCTGAGAAGGTCCCTTCAACCCAAGCCAGTCCAGGGCTCCATTCTCTGATTTTGCATTCCCACTCTCCTCCAAACATCTGCTCCTTCCCTACCTGCCACAGCTGCCCTTCTCCACCTGCCCCCTTGCTCCCAGAGGTCCTGAATCCCTCTTATCACTCCTTTCCTTGCTGAGGAGGCTTCCTGAAGGAGACTTCACTCATTAAGACACTTTCAGAGGGTCAGGAGTGACAGAGAAAGGTCCTTTGTGTATCAGCAGCTTCAGACACACAGCCCCTGCTGACTCCTTAGCCAATGTGGGGACTTAGCACGTTGCAGGCACCCCAAATTGGGCTGCACCAGAGGAGCTGCACAAGTTATTGTCAGCTTTGCCTTTGCAACACAGCTGGGGCGGGGGGAGAGGCTGGGCAAATGGCTTTCAACTCCCACTCTTGCCAGAGTTGCCAACTGGAAACACAGAAGGGTTCTGATAGGAGATGAAGGAGGAGAGTTTCTGCCTTTATTAGAACAGTAAAATCCTTTTGCTCTCTCCCCTTTTCCTCCCCCAAACCACACAGCTGGGCCCTCTGTGCAGTTGCCTTTCAGGTTTCTCCCCCCACCTCCAGCTAAATAGAGTCCTCCTGGGCACAAAGTTCAGCTTCAAGCTCCCCCAAGGCCTCGGAAGCATTCAGCTCTAGGCTCTTTCTGCTTCAACAGATTCACAGAAGGGTTTGGGTTGCAAGGGATCTTCAAGATCACCTATTTCCAACCCCCCTGCCATGGGCAGGGACACCATCCACTGGACCAGGTTGCCCAAGGCCTCATCCAACACATGATGTCACTCCACCTCCTGGAAGAGCAGGAGCTGAGCCACCCCATGGATGTGACTTTTGGGGTCACAATGATGCTGCAGCACCTTCTGCTGAGGAAGAGGCTCAGCAGACAGCTTGCTGTGCCTCAGACACAAAGCTCTGTGAGACTCAGCTCACAGGGGGAACAGCTGAGGGAACCAGGCTTGCTTCATCCTCAGGAGAGGAGGCTGAAGGGAGACCTCATCACCCTCTACAGCTACCTCAAAAGAGGCTGGAGTGAGGCTGGCATCGGTCTCTTCTCACAGGCAACAGGAGGCAGGACAAGAGGAAACAGCCTCAAGTTGCCCCAGGGGAGGTTTAGGTTGGACATGAGAAGAAACTTCTTCCCTGAAAGGGCTCTCAAACCCTGGAACAGGCTGCCCAGGGCAGTGACAAAGTCACCATCCCTGGAGGTGTTTAAGAGACACAGAGATGCGGTGCTGAGGGACGTGGTTAAGCAGAGGACTTGGGGGTGTTGGGCAAGTGGTTGGACCTGAAGAGCTTAAAGGTCTTTTCCAGCCTAAACAATTTTCCATTTCAGTGCTGAGCCTCAAGCAGCAGCTCATTAGTCATGGGGAAAAATCATGGGGGGTGGGAGAAAAGGAAGGCCTGACTCCCACAGACACAGAAACATCAGACCACAGCAGAGGATAAGGCTGGGAAAGAGGCTTCAACACACAGGCAAGACCTGCTGGAGCAGCTCTCCTACAAGGACAGGCTGAGAGAGTTGGGGTCTGGTTCAGCCAGGAGAAGAGAAGGCTCCAGGGAGACCTTAGAGCAGCCTTCCAGTGCCTGAAGGGGGCTCCAGGAGAGCTGTGGAGGGCTTGGAGTGACAGGATGAGGGGCAATGGCTTTGAGTTGGAAGAGGGGAGACTGAGACTGGAGATGAGGAAGCAGTTCTTGTCAGTGAGGATGGGGAGAGACTGGAACAGGCTGCCCAGGGAGGTTGTGGCCACCTCATTCTTGGAAGTGTTCAAGGCCAAGCTGGACAAAGCCTTGAGCAAGCTGGTCCAGAGGGAGGTGTCCCTGCCCATGGTGAGGTGGGTTGGGACCAGATGATCTTCAAGGTCTCTTCCAATTCAAGCCATCCTGCGAGCTGGGAGGGTCAAGGCCACAGCATGAGACACAACTCATCAGGGAAATGACCTCACTGTGAGGTGTGCTGCTGCCTGCATCTGCATGGAAATGTGACCACAGAGCAGCACAGCTCCTACACCTGGGAGGAGCACAGAGCTGCTTTCAAGGTTACTCCAACCCTGCAGCAGTGTTTCAGAAGCTGCTGAAGACAAAACACCATTGCCCTGAATACAGTCGGGGGGGGAGGCCCCCCACATCACTCAGCAGGAATCACACATCCCAAAGCAGGCACTGCTGGGGGAGAGCTCAGGAGCTGCTCGGCCTCCTGCCATGTCCTCCTCTAACCCAGGAGGAATTTGAACACTAGCAACCAGATCCCAGGCACCAGCCTCCCCCCCCTTCTCAACTCCTGAAGAGCTTCCCTCAAGTAGCAGAACTTCTACAGTGCTCTGGCAGCTTCTGCCAGCTCTCTCCTGCAAACCATCAGGCTCAGCCTTTTCCTTCAGAGGAAAGCTTTTTTATGCAGAGGAGACAGGCTGCTTTGAAGCTTCATGGCTGAGGCAACCTAGCCCTTATGCAACATCCCCTTCCTGTTTCAGCTGACAGGTAGGGCTCAACTCCAGGTTAGGAATATGACCTCTGGAAGCACGCAGGTAGGTGTGGCGGCGGCTCTGACCACGGGCAGCTCCTTCCATGGAAGGGAAGAAAAACCCACACTCCCCAAACCACAAACATGTTTATGTCTGCTCAAGCCAGACAAGAGCTCTTCTCTGTTGTGTCATCTCTTGCAGCAACCACGAGGGCAGCTCCAGAGGGACTTTCTGAACGTGCCACAGAGGCCTGAGGGTGGTCACCAGGTCCTCGGCGTCACAGATGGGTTGGGTTGGAAAGGACCTTAAAGACCATCCAGTTTCAACCCCCCCCACCCTGCCATGAGCAGGGACACCTCCTACTACATCTAAGCTGGCTTTGAACACTTCCATGCTTGAAGCCTCCCCACCAAGGTGGCTCTTTGACTGTGTGAAGGCAGGAACAAAGAACTGCCACACCGGTGTGGGTTTCACAGCCCCTGCCTGGATGAGGCTGGGGACCACCCACGGTGACATGGAGCATGGGTAGCTCCTGAGTGAATCCCTGCTGAAGGATGGACTCATGTCCCATGATGCTGGGTTGGACTTGATGATCCTTGGGGTCTCTTCCAACCTTAGTGATACTGTGCTACATCAGTATAAATGACAGCTGCAGAGCTTTGGAAGGTCACAGCTTCCACTTCTCCCCCCCTGCACCTCACCTTTGGGGAGCAGTCGACTTAAAGCCTGCACTTGGAGAGGCAAGATGTGGAATTCCACTCACTGCTTCTCTTGGCACTGCCTTGCAGCTCTTTCATTCCTCAGCTGACACAGTGAGTGAAGGAGGTCATTGATCAGCAAGCTGCTGCATTTTGCTCTGGACACACACACTGGAAGGGACGTTCTGACACACAAACCCTCCCCTCCAACCCACAGGTCCTCCTCTCCAACCTCCCTTCCCTGCAGACAGCTCCCCCAAAGCACAATCATAGAATCAATAAGGCTGGAAGAGACCTCAGAGCTCAGCAAGTCCAAGCTGGCACCCAGCACCTCCTGACAGCTCAACCATGGCTCCAAGGGCCACATCCAAGCCCCTCTGCAACACCTCCAGCCATGGGGACTCCACCACCTCCCTGGGCAGCACAGCCCAAGAGCAAATTCCCCTGGCTGGCAAGAACTTTCTCCTCCCCTCCAGCCTCAACCTCCCCTGGCACAGCTGCAGACTGTGTCCTCTTGTTCTGGGGCTGCTTGCCTGCCTGGCAGAAGAGCCCAAGCCCCAGCTGGCTCCAACCTCCCTGCAGGGAGTTGCAGAGAGCAAGAAGGTCTCCCCTGAGCCTCCTCTTCTGCAGGCTAAGCAAGCCCAGCTCCCTCAGCCTCTCCTGCCAGGGCTGTGCTCCAGACCCCTCCCCAGCCTCCTTGCCCTTCTCTGGACACCTTCAAGTCTCTCAATGGCCTTCTGAAACTGAGGAGCCCAGAGCTGGACACAGGACTCCAGGGGTGGCCTAAGCAGTGCTGAGCCCAGGGCACAATGACCTCCCTGCTGCTGCTGGCCACACTCTGCCTGCTGCAGGCCAGGCTGCCCTTGGCCCTCTTGGCCCCCTGGGCACACTGCTGCCTCCTCTTCAGCTGCTCTCCACCCCTCCCCCCAGCTCCCTCTCTGCCTGGCTGCTCTCAGCCACTCTGTCCCCAGCCTGCAGCACTGCCTGGGGTGGCTGTGGCCAAAGTGCAGCCCCTGGCACTTGGCTGTGTTCAATCTCCTGCCCTTGGCCTCTGCCCATCTGTGCAGCCTGGCAAGGTCCCTCTGCAGAGCTCTGCTGCCCTCTGACAGCTCAGCTCCTGCCCCCAGCTTGCTGTCAGCTGCACCTCTCCTGCTGCTGGACTCCATCCCCTCCTCCAGATCATCAATGAGGATATTGAGCAGGCTGGGGCCCAGCACTGCTCCCTGGGGCACACCACTGGTGCCTGGCTGCCAGCTGGCTGTGGCACCATTCACCACCACTCTCTGGGCTCAGCCTCCAGCCAATTCCTCACCCAGCTCAGAGAGCTGCTGTCCCAGCCAGGGGCTGACAGCTTGGCCAGGAGGTTGCTCTGGGGGATGGTGTCAAAGGCCTTGCTGAAGTCCAGGCAGATTCCATCCACAGCCTGCCCCACATCCACCAGGCAGTCACCTGGGCATGGAAGGAGATCAGGTTGGTGAGGCAGAACCTCAACCATCCCCTGCTAAAGCCACAGCCTTGGGATGGCCACCAGGACTTCAGTCTCTCCAGGCACACCAGCTCACCTCCACCCAGCCTTGAAGCTGGACTGAGTCTGGAGGGGCTGATCAGTTGGAGACACAGCAAAGCTACTGCCCCATGAAGGGTCACTAAAAAGGTCAGAAGCCAGCCCCAGGGTTTTAAAAGGGAGCCAGAAAAGGGGTGAAGGAACCATGTACCCCAGCACAGCCTTTTCCAGTAGATCAACCCCACTGACTACCAAAGGCTGCCCAGAGAGGTTGTGGAGTCTCCTTCTCCAGAGACTTTCAAGATGTGTCTGGCCACGTTCCTGTGCGATCTGCTTTGGCAGGGGGCTTGGTTTCAATGATCCTCAGAGCTCCTTCCCAACCCCCTGCCACCCACAGGATCATTTTGATTGGGAAAGACCTCCAAGATCATCATCCCAACACCACCATGGCCCCTAAACCACGTCCCCAGGTGCCACAGTCACATTTCTTGAACACCTCCAGGGGCAGGGACCCCACTGCCTCCCTGGGCAGCTTGTTCCAGTGCCTGACCAGTCCTGCAGGAAGGAAATTGCTCCCAATATCCAACCTAAACCTCCCCTGGTGCACCATTTCCTCTTGTTCTGCAAAAGGGAAACCTGTGGCAGAGACACCTTGCACTCAGCTCCTTGAAGGGCAGCACAAAACCCCTCCCTGGGACTCCCTCTCTTCCTCTGCACCTTCCCCTTGCCTGCTGAGGAAACCCCCGGGGGCTCAACCCCAGGCAGGGCCTCCCAAACCAGAGCTGCATGATGGCAGGAGCTTACAGAGGTCCTGCTTCAGGACTAGCCACCAAATCAGCTCACCTGGATGACCCTGAGCCTTGCCCTTGGCATTTCAACCCCTCCCATTTGCCTGGCAAATGCTGGTGACGTTCACAAGCAGCACCCTTCACAGTGAGGACCTGGGGCCAAAGCAGGGAAAGAGGCAAAACAGCCACAGGTGGGTGACACAGGCTGCCAAGTGTGTGCCCACCCTCCAGAGCAGGGTGCCAAAGGCTTGGGGCAGAGGAAATAAAGCCCAGTGCAGAGCCCTACCCAATTCAAAGGGAGAAAACAGAAGAGGAATGAAATTGCTCTGCAGAGATCCACCCAGGAGAGCTGCACCTTGATCCACCAGTGCTGCACAGCCTGCCAGCTCTGTCTTCCCACCAAGGCTCAGCAGCCTGGGCTGTGTTTTGCTCATCTGAGGCTCCTGGTGGTTCTCCTGCCCACAGTGCTCCTCTGCTTCCTGGCAGGTGCTGGAGCTCAGGGTAGAATCATCATGTGCTGCAGGGCAGCTCCCAAGGGAATAGCTATGCTCAGGGTGATGGAGCAGGCTGCCCAGAGAGGTTGGGGAGTTTCCTTCTCTGGAGAGCTTCCAGCCCCCCCTGGCCCCTGTGCTGCTGGGCAAGCTGCTGTGGGTGCCCTGCTCTGGCAGAGGGGTTGGAGCGAGCTGCCCCCAGAGGTTGTGGAGTTTCCTTCTCTGGAGAGCTTCCAGCCCCCCCCCCCGGCCCTTGTGCTGCTGGGCAAGCTGCTGTGGGTGCCCTGCTCTGGCAGAGGGGTTGGAGCAGGCTGCCCAGAGAGGCTGTGGAGTTTCCTTCTCTGGAGAGCTTCCAACCCCCCCTGGCCCCTGTGCTGCTGGGCAAGCTGCTGTGGGTGCCCTGCTCTAGCAGAGGGGTTGGAGCAGGCTGCCCCCCAGAGGTTGTGGAGTTTCCTTCTCTGGAGAGCTTCCAACCCCCACTGGCCCCTGTGCTGCTGGGCAAGCTGCTGTGGGTGCCCTGCTTTAGCAGTGGGGTTGGACTGGATGATCTCCAGAGGTCCCTTCCCACCCCAACATGCTGGGATCCAGCTGGGCAAAGCAGCCTCCTCCACAGCACTCTGAATGGCTCCAAGGCCAGCAGGGGCTCTCAGGGTCCCAGCACACACCACACCCCATAAAACAAGCTCCATTAAACCCTCCAAGTCCTCCTGGTAGCACTCAAACTCCTACTGCCCCCCCTGCAATCTGCTCTCCCATTCCCTGCCATAAGAGAGAGGTTGAATTGTAAGGCCACAGCTTTCTCTGGGGAATCAAAGCAAGTCCACCAGGTCCCCACAGAGCCACTTGGAAGCTGCTGCTGCTGGGGGAAAAGAGCCAAGCAGCTCCTCCACACTGGCCAGGAACAGAAGATGAAGTGGAGGCTGCTCAGGAAAGTAAACTCCTGTCAAGAGGTGATGCTGACCTTGCAGCACTCGAGCACGTCCAGCAGTGCTCTCTGTCTCGCCAGGAAGGGAAGAGGCAGCTAAGAAGTGGCTTATCTGCTGCTCCTCCTTCACATTTTGGCCCAAAGAGGCCTCCTGCTAGCCAGCCCTGGGCCAAGTGACGCAGAAGGTGAGTGTCTGCCGTTCAGCAGGGTCCTTGGCTGGGCCTTGAGAGCCTTGCCTGGTGCCAGGGAGGCTCAGCACCACTCATGCATTGGTTTCTCTTCCCCTCCCAGCCGTGGGAAGCCAGCCAGCTCTCCCAGCAGGACAGTGGCAGCAGCTCAGGATCTCAGTGTGTGCTGGACCCATCTGACTGTCCTTTCCTGTGTGACCTGTCAAAACTCTCAACAGGGACACTGACCTGGGCAGGGAAGAGCTCCTCTCTCATCCTGCCTCCTATCTGCCCTTCCTGGTTCAGGCTGGGTGCTTGTCAGCTGCTTCCTGGTTGTCCTGTGTCCCAGACCACCTCATTTGGGAAGGGGATTGCAGGAAGCCAGGAGCAAGCAGGTCACAGGCTTTATGGGAAGGGAAAAAATGAGGCAGAAAGGAAATAAGTGGAGGTAAACTTGCCTGACCAGCTAGCAGCTGGCAGGATCCACAGGGTGATGAAATCACACACAGCTGAGAATTCCTGTGGGCTCAGAGCACTTCATGCTAGGCAGCTTCACCTCAGAAAGGAATGTGCTGGAGACAACACAACATTCCTCTCCCTCTCACCTCATGCTGCTCCAGTGCTCCCAGCAGTCCCAGGCACCCCAAAAGTAGAACCTCAGAGCTTGCTGGGACTGTCACCACCCCTGGGGAGTGCAGCAAGCCAGCAGTTACCTGTGCCACAGCCCCACAGCTGACATCCTCCAGCCAGCTGCTTGTGGGTAGGCTTTGAACCTGTGCCTAAAGCACAGGGCTCCTGCTGCAGGATGCACAGAAGAAGTTGTATGGGGTCTGTTACCACCCCACAGCTGGCTCTGCAAGTCACAGAACCCCAGCATGCTGGGGGTTGGAAGGGACCTCTGGAGCTCATCCAGTTCAACCCCACTGCCAGAGCAGGGCACCCACAGCAGCCTGCCCAGGAGCACCATGGCCAGGGGGGGTTGGAAGCTCTCCAGAGAAGGAGGCTCCACAGCCTCTCTGGGCAGCCTGCTCCAGGCCTCCAGCACCCTCACACCCAACAAGTTTCTCCTCCTGCTCAGATGGAGCCTCCTGGGTTCCAGTTTGTGCCCCTTGCTCCTTGGCCTGTCCCTGGGCATCACGGAGCAGAGTCTGGGCCCAGCCTCTTGCCCCCTACCCTGCAGCTCTCACTGAGCATTGCTCAGCTCCCCTCTGGGGCTGCTCTGCTCCAGGCTCTCAGCCCCAGGGCTCTCAGCCTGTGCTGCTCCCAGAGCTGCTCCAGGCCCCTCAGCAGCTTTGGAGCCTCCCCTGGACTCTCTCCCTTAGTTTCCTGTCTCTCTGGAACTGGGGAGCCTCCCCTGGAGATCCTCCAGTCTGCCCCACCTGCTAAAGCAGGGCACCCACAGCAGCTTGCCCAGCAGCACAAGGGCCAGGGGGGGTTGGGATCTCGCTAGAAAAGGAGGCTCCACAACCTCTCTGGGCAGCCTGCTCCAGGGTTCAGCAGCCTTGCACCAAAGAAGTTTTTCCTCCTCTTCAGATGGAGCCTCCTGGGCTCCAGTTTGTGCCCCTTGCTCCTTGGCCTGGCCCTGGGCACCACTGAGCAGAGTCTGGCCCCAGCCTCTTGCCCCCCAGCCTTCAGCTCTTGCTGAGCATCGCTCAGCTCCCTGTGGCAATGCCAGCGATGAGCAGTGTGAGCAATCTGGCAGTGCAGGCCTAGAGCCTGACATGGTGGAAGGCCATGCTCAGCATGAGTGCAGAGCCAGCTAGCAGTGTACCAAAACAGTGCTGTGCCTGCAGCACTGTAACTAAAACAAGGCGCTGGTAGCTAGAAACGTCGTGAGTTATCTGGGGACAACAGGACATGCACCTGCATCAACAAACCTCCTGTGTCATCCATAGCTGGACCAATAATCTACAGTAGTGTGATGTGTGGTCACTCAGAGGGGACCAATGAGTCCATGCCAACAAGGCACACCAAGGTTATATAAACTGTAGCAGCTCCCTTGCTACGCACTTCTTCTTCTTCTTCTTTTCCTGCCTGTCCTATCTCCTTTCCTTCCATGCTTTACTGTGCCATGCTTTCACCACAGGCCTGAGCCACAGGCCTGCAATACTGGAACAATAAAGGATCAATACCTGATCATATTGGTCAGCTGTATTGATTCCAAGAACCTCCGTCGTCGCCAAAGCTGGCTAAAGATCCCCTCTGGGGCTGCTCTGCTCCAGGCTCTCAGCCCCAGGGCTCTCAGCCTGTGTTCCTCCCAGAGCTGCTCCAGGCCCCTCAGCAGCTTTGCAGCCTCCCCTGGACTCCCTCCAGCAGTTCCCTGACCCTCCTGAGCTGGGGAGCTCAGAGCTGGACACAACACTCCAGAGAAGACCTCAGACAGCTGCATGCTGGAAAATCTGTCAGAGCTGGAGCTTTCTCTGCTCGCCCTGCTCTTCAGTCTTGCTGCAGCACCTGCTACCTGGCCACTGCAGAAGACAGGGGACCCAGGCTGTGATCCTGCAGAGCCCATCTGATGTTCTTATCACCCCTGGAGGGGCACTCTACAGCCCTCCAGCTTCTCCCTCCAACTCAGCACCTCAATTAATGCAGCCTACTGAACAGGGAGGCCTTGCTCTTAAAGCAGGAAGGCCTCCCAGTGCTCCTGGGACAACCACTCTGCAACACCCAGCAGCCAGCTGCAGAGGCTGTGTGGGCAGAAGTGCTCCCCCAAATCCCTGGCTTCACCTTAACAGCTTGGGAGTTTCTGTTTGGTTTTGAAGCTTGCAAGGCTCAGCTCAAGAGGCTCAGCTGGAGCCAGGAAGCTTCTTGGTGCCCAAAGCCAGCATTGTTTTGACTTCAAAGGACACGTCAGGGGATGTTTAGCTTCCTCCCTCTGAACTTTGCTGTTGTTTACCATCCCCAGGCTCCAGCCCCCTTGTAAGGCTGAACTACAACTGCACACACTGCTATCAATCCCTGAATCCCAGCGTGGTGGGGGCTGGAAGGGACCTCTGGAGATCATCCAACCCCACTGCTAAAGCAGGGCACCCCCAGCAGCTTGCTCTGCATCACAGTGGCCAGGTGGGGCTGGAATCTTTACAGAGAAGGAGACTCCACAACCTCTCTGGGCAGCCTGCTCCAAGCCTCACACCTAACAAGTTTCTCCTCATATTCAGGCAGAGCCTCCTGGGCTCCAGTTTGTGCCCATTGCTCCTTGTCCTCTCCCTGGGCACCTCTGACAAGAGTCTGGCCCCAGCCTCTTGCCCCCCACCCTTTAGCTCTTGCTGAGCATTGCTCAGATCCCCTCTGGGGCTGCTCTCCTCCAGGCTCAACAGCCCCAGGGCTCTCAGGCTTTCCTCCTCAGAGATATTCCAGGCCCCTCAGCAGCTCTGTAGCCCTAAAAAATCAAAGGGCTGCTCCTAAATTTTGCAACCTATAAATATCAGAACTCTCTAAATACAGAAGAGTATAGAAGGAAATTAGAAGCATCCTCACAAATGTGACACTTCCAGTACATTTCTGCTTTCAGCAAGTTAGAATGAGTCAGTTGCCTCCAAACTGCACTGGTTTGCTCTGCAGTTGGCATCACATGGACTCAGCTGAGCAGAGCAGAGCTCCTCAGAGGCCCCCTCAGTGGCAGCTCACTGAAGCAGCACAAAGCCAAGTGAGGACCAAGACAACGTTTTCTGTGTTTCCTGACACTCTGGCATCCCTCACAAGGACAAAGCTGAAAGCAGCCAGCAAACCACAGAGTCCTTTGCAAAGGAGCTCCAAGGGCTGCCAGGTCAGCTCCCCTGCTGCTGTTTGGGATGTGGATGCAGCCTGCCAGGCTGCCCAAACTTACTGCTCCAGCCCCAGCAAACCCTGAGCGGCTGCGCTCGGGAGCCCCTTTCAGCAAGGTCCTCAAGCTGGGGTGGGAGGCAAGGTGTGGAGCCCCACACTGTGCTGGGGAGAAGAGAAGCATGTTCCCCCAGCTCATTGCCACGATGCCCAGGGCTGTGCTGATGGTTTGTGCTCCAGCTCCTGCACGTTTGTCTGGGATGGGGCAGGGCAAACCAGCAACACTGCTTGGGTTCAGGTGCCCTGCTGCCTCGGTGTGCCCACGGTCCTGCAAGCAGGGGACACTCAGAGCCTCTCTTTGGTTGGAGGAGCAAGGAAGCTAAACACTGATCCTGAAATCCTGGAGAGGTGTGGGAGGATGAGGAGGCATTCCCAAGTCAGAAAGCAAGGCTGAAGAGCTCAAAGCTGGGGGAAGTTTATGGTCTGAAACACTTCACCCAAACACAACCCACGCCAGGCACCAAAGTCTGCTCCTGGGTCTTGCTCCTTGTGGTTACTTCATACATGGGAAGGTTCCAGTGGAAGAAGGATGGAGGTGGGAAGCCATCCAGGTTGAGCTGCTGCAAAAGCCATCAGTGATGTGAAGCCTAGGAGACTGTCCTCTGTCTCCACTTCACCCTTCAGCTGGAAAATGATTGCTGTGCTCCACACAGAGACAGGCAGCTCAGGGCAGTCTTAAGCACAGAGACAAGGCAGGAGGAGTGGATCTGTTGGAGAGGGTCCAGAAGAGGCCACAAAGATGATCAGCAGTTGGAATAGCCTATGGGGACAGGCTGAGAGAGTTGGGGTTGTTCAGCCTGGAGAGGAGAAGGCTCCAGAGAGACTTTAGAGCAGCTTTCCAGTATCTGAAGGGGGCTACAGGAGAGCTGGGGAGGGACTTTTTGTAAGGATTGGTAGTGACAGGATGAGAGGGAAGGGATTGAAGCTGGAAGAGGGGAGAGTGAGACTGGAGATTAGGAAGAAATTCTTTAGTGAGGTTGGTGAGACACTGGAACAGGTTGCCCAGAGAAGCTGTGGACACCTCATGCCTGGAAGTGCTGAAGACCAGGCTGGATGAGGCTTTGACAACCTGTTCTAGTCAAAGGAGCCCCTGCCCATGGCAGAGGGGTTTGAGCTAGATGATCCCTTCCAACCCAACCCCTTCTATGAAGAAGCAGAAGTGAAGAGCCCAGATCCCAACCAAGCCCTGCAGGTGTCCACAGCATAGCCACCACTGATGGTCAAGCAGCTGAACAAACAAGGAGATGACTGAAAGCAGAGGAGTGCCAGCAGCACTGCTGACATCAACCCCTGCAACTGCTTCCCCTGGCAGCTCCACTGCTGAACCAAACACTTCTCTTTGATGTTCAGAAGCAGGAAGTCCCTACTGAAAGCTCTTACACTGAGGAACCATGGTCTGACCTCCACCTCTTTCCATGAGGTCAGCCTAGCAGCTCCCACAGCAGCCAGGCAGGCAGGCCACAGATGCTTCTTAGCTGGCAGAGGCTGGGCACACAGGCTGGATACAGATCAGCTGAGACTCAAGGAGAACAGATGTACCTCTAACCCAAGTATGCAATGGGCAACCAGGGCTGGTGCAGGAGGAGGAACAGAAGGTGTCAAGGCAGCAGCACCAAGGATGGGCCACAGGGATTAGGGCAAGTGGGAGCTGGGAATTTCATACAATCATAGAATTGTCAGGGTTGGAAAGGACCTCAAGGCTCAGCCAGCTCCAACCCCCCTGCCATGGGCAGGGACACTTCACACCGCAGCAGGTTGCTCACAGCCACCTCCAGCCTGGCTGCAAACAGCTCCAGGCAGGAGGCTTCCACCACCTCCCTGGGCAACCTGTGCCAGGCTCTCACCACCCTCCTGGGCAACAACTTCTTCCTAATATCCAATCTCAATCCACCCATTTCCATAATTGTTCCATCCCCCCAGTCCTATCCCTCCCTGACACCCTCAGAAGTCCCTCCCCAGCTTTCTTGTAACCCCCTTCAGATCCTGGAAGGCCACAGGAAGGTCTCCTGGGAGCCTTCTCCTCTCCAGACTGAACAACCCCAACTCCCTCAGTCTGTCTTCATAAGAGAGGCTCCCAAGGAGCAGAATCTGTTGTGTTCAGCCACTGGCTTAGCTGCTGTCTCAGCAAACAATGGATACCAGCAGCTCCCAGCTTTGCCCAGCACCTCTCCTGGGACACAGGCTCCTGCAAGGCCTTTAGCAGTCAGGACAACAGGCTCAGGGAACAGACCTCACACTACCTCCCCATAAGGCATGGTTAACCTGCAAACCCCAGACCTCCTCCTCAAGTGTGAGTGCTCTCTCCCCTCAGCAGAGCTTTTCCCTGCACTCAGAAGTGGAACTTTCATCTCAGAGCTGCTGAGAGGGCCAGAGGCACTGAGCCAGCAGAGCAGGTGGGTAGGCAGCGCTCACCTGGCTGCCGCAGAGCCAGCGCTCAGCGGCTCCGAGCTTCCACTCCCTTTCAAGTGCTCCTGCAGCAAAGCTTCCCCTTCCTCCTCCTCCTCTTCTTTCTCCTCCTCCTCTATCAGCAGCCCTGCAGGTGCCAGCAGAGCCTCTCTTCCCCATCCCTCCAGCTCTAAATTTGCCTGGTTGCTGAGCACGTCTATTCCCGGCAGCCACAGGCAGGGGAGATGAGGGAAGCGAAGCGCACGCAGCAGTCATGAACAGCAGCAAGCTCTGCCAAGTCCTGCTCTGCTCCAGCCAGTTCAGGGAACAGCTCTGATGTGACTCCAAAGAATGGGAAAGAAATCAGAGCTCTTCCCATACCAGAAGCTCAGGTTGCTCTCAGTTCCCTTGGCAGAAGCAGAAATAAACCACCTAAAAAGAAACTGCTTCGCGCAGGAACGTGGGGAGGAAGGAATCGGATCAAGGGCAGGAGGGACAAGCAGCAGCCACGTGGCTTGAGCTGAGAACTGAGGTGCTACAGCAGAGCAAACTAGTCACCCCTGCTCCTAAAGCAAGTCCTGCTAGCCCTGAGCAGGTCTGGGAGAGCTTAAGGCAGCAGCATCTGTGATACAGCTAATCCCCAGTCAGCACAGGAGGATTGAGGGCTGACAGCAGGGCTTGGCCCCACGGCGAAGGGAGAGAGGGAGGGAGGAAGGGAGAGAGGGTGCTGAGTACATGCTGCCCACTCCTCCAGCAAAGCATAAGAGATGGGAGCAAAGGAAGCAGTTCTCATCCACATCAAGCCCCAGCCATCACCTAGGCTGGGTTTGCAGAGCAGTAATGAGAGCAGCAACCTGGCAGGCTGTGGAGTCAGCAAAGCTGGTTACGTCCATCACATCTTATCTCATCTCCTACACCCTGCAGAACAAAAGCTGTCCCTCCCTCCTGAGACCCTTAATCCTCTAGACAGGATTAAAGTCTATCAGTGAGCCTCCCTGCAGAGAACAGCCCAGCATTTGCTGGGTGATAGCTGAGATGGTATCAGCAAGGCTTGGAGAGGCATTAGAGGGGAGCACAGGCAGCTCCGAGGCAGGGAAGTGCTCTCAGCCTCCCCGGCAGCGCAGGACGGAGCTGGGGAAGAGCAGCTCCTCAGTTCATGCCTTGTTAATCTTGATGGTACAATCAGAGTGAAGCCAGCCCCAGCTTCTCTCAGCTCCCCAGGACTGTAAGCACAGGCAAATGCCTTCCATTGCCTTTGCAGCTCAGCCTTGAGGCACAGGTCTGGTGGCCCCCATCATAAGGAGGATGTGGAACTGTTGGAGCGAGTCCAGAGGAGGGCCACAAAGGGCTGGAGAACCTCTGCTGGCTAAGGGAGCTGGGGTTGTTCAGCCTGGAGAAGACAAGGCTCCAGGGGGACTTTAGAGCAGCCTTCCAATACCTGAAGGGGTCCTACAGGAAGGCTGCAGAGGGACCTAAGGGTGTCAAGAGACAGGCCAAGGGGGAAGGGTTTGAAGCTGAGGGAGAGCAGGGTTAGAATGGAGCTTAGGAAGAAGTTCTTCAGTTTGAGGCTGGTGAGACTCTGGAACAGGTTGCCCAGGGAGGCTGTGGATGCCTCCTCCCCAGAGATGTTCAAGGCCAGGGTGGATGAGGCCCTGAGCAACCAAGTCTAGTTGGACTGGATGATCTTCAAGACTCCTTCCAACCTAAGCCCTTCTGTGATTCTATGATTAGAAGACACTTTGGAGGAGATGGCCAACAGACTAACCTGTGCTGACCAAGAGAGTAACCTGTGCCAGGCAGGCATTCCTCCTCCTGAGCCACCTGGTGATTGCTTCAACCCTTGTGGCTTGTCCTTTGTGTGCTCTCACCCTGTGGTGGCCAGGAACCTCTACCCCTGCTGCTCTCATCAGCTCACAGGACTCTGCCAGCCTCACCCAACACATCTAAGGACAGGTTTCTGCTAAGGAGGAGCCAAGAAGCTTCACTGCAGAAGCACAGAAGGGCAGGGGTTGGGAGGGATCTCTGGAGATCATGGAGTCACTCCCAGAGCAAGCTGCTCAGGTATGGAATGCCTCCAGAGAAGGAGATTCCACCACCTCTGTGGACAGCCTGTTCCAGTGCTCCACCACCTCAAAGTCAAGGAGATCCTCCTCATGTTTAGATGCAATTTCCTATGTTCCAGTTTGTGCCAGCTGCTTCTTGTCCTGTCACTGAAAAGAGCCTGGCCCCATCCTCCTGCCACCCACCCTTTCAGTATCAAGCATTGGGAAGATCCCCTCCCAGCCTTCTCTTCTCCAGCCTAAAAAGCCCTAAGTGCCTCAGCCAGGTGCTCTGGTCTCCTAACCATCCTTGCAGCCCTTTGCTGTACTCTCCAGCACTTCCCTGACCTTCTTGAGCCCAGAACTGGACACAGTACTCCAGATGAAGACCTCTAACACTAACAGTTCCCTTCTACTGGCCCCACCTCCTGGCAGAATGGCTGTGGAGGTCAGCCCCAGCCCAAAGACAGCTTTGCTGTGTTGGAGCCCTCTGCAGTCCTGCCACAGACAAAACCTTTTCACTGCCTTCCTTCATGCAGTGAGCATGAAGACAACCCAGGACAGATCACAGCCCAACCAAGAGGCAAGTGAATGAATGTAGTCCATTTAATACAGTCTGAGGGACCACAACAGCAGAACAAGAGACACATCAGGGGGGCGGGAATGAAACAGCAGACAGGAGAGGGTGCTGGCACATCTAAGACAGAGGAACCATGCTGGACAAAGGTCTGAGGTCTTGTTTCTGGTGGCCAGAAGGCTGGAGAGAGATTCCTGGAGCAGCTGCCCTCAGCATGGTCAGTGGCTCTCAAACAAGAGCACACTGCCCACCTACAAGGGAAAGGAGCAACCACCCCAAGTCCCAGACCAAGGAATGTGACAGCTGCCTCAGTCCAACTCCCCAGTCCAGCCTCTCCTGCCCCCAAAGCTAGGGAGCCCCACCAGCAAAGATAAGCTCCAGAGCAGCCTGAATGTCCCCTCCAGTGGCCTGCAGGGCACGGAGGCTCAGCTCATCGTCGTGGATGCCCATGTCTCGCAGCTGCTGGAGCTGGGGCTGCCACTGGCTCTGCAGGCAACAAAACAGAAGAAGCTGAGAGGAGGTGCTAGAGGTCCAAGCAGCAACCAAGCAGCCCTCTCCACAGCCTGCTCTCCCATGTTGCCTTCTGCCACCCCTCTCCAGCTCACAAGCACAGACCTCGAAGCTCGCAGGCTTGCTGCCAGCTCCCACGAGCCCATTTCCACCCAGCTCCTCTGCAAGATCTATCAGGCCCCCAGGAAGCCCTTCTCCAGTGATGCCTGCAGCCTCATGCCCTGCCTCAGGAGGCAGCTGGAAGAACCACCTGCCCTCTGCAGTGAGAGGTGGGGCTGGAAGCTGTGGCACTGACCTGCAGGCTGGGCTGCCCTGAGGCCTGCAGGGCGTGCTGTAAGGCCTGGCTGAAGAGGTCATTGGTGATGGGTGTCCCTGACTGCACGCTGGATGACATTGGGGAGGTCCCAGAGGAGTGACCCTAGGAGGAAAGAAGTTGCAGATGCATCAGCACACTTGGCACAGGAGCCAGGGCCAGGCCCGCTGCCCCTCACCCTCCCGGCCCCTCCGGCTCGCACCGGAGAGCCTTCAGCCAGAAGGAAGCAAAGCACAGGGAGGGCTCCCAGAGCTGCTGTGACAGCCCAGGAGGCCCTCCCCGGCCGGTGCTGCGTCTCTGTACCTGGGTGCCAGGGGTGGGTGTGTGGGAGCTGCTCTCTGGGGTGCTGGCCAGGGCCAGGGCGGTGGCCAGCTCGCTCTGGGTGATGGGCCGGGGGCCGGCAGCCCCTGCGTAGCCCAGGGAGGCCGGGCGGGAGCCGGAGGCGCTGCCGGACGGCGTGGATCTTGTGCTCTGCGTGGAGGAAAGGAACAAACACCCCTGAGCACGGAGCCCCAGCCTGCTGGGCTTGGAGCAGACCTCTGCAGATCACCCAGTCCAAGCCCTCTGCCAGAGCAGGGCACCCACAGCAGCCTGCCCAGCAGCACCGTGGCCGGGGGGGGGTTGGAAGCTCTCCAGAGAAGGAGGCTCCACAGCCTCTCTGGGCAGCCTGCTCCAGGCCTCCAGCAGCCTCACAACAACCAACTTTCTCCTTCTGTTCAGGTGGAACATCCTGGGCTCTCGTTTGTGCCCCTTGTCCATTTTCTAGGTACCTACAAGGAGAGTCTGGCCCCAGCCTCTTGCCCCCCACCCTTCAGCTCTCACTGAGCGTTGCTCAGATCCCCTCTGGGGTTGCTCTGCTCCAGGCTGAACAGCCCCAAGGCTCTCAGCCTTTCCTCCTCACAGATATTCCAGGCCCCTCAGCATCCCTGCAGCCTCCCCTGCACTCTCTCCAGAAGTCCTTAAACTGGGAGCCCAGAACACAGAACTCCAGAGCTGGCTTCACCAGGGCAGAGTGGAGGGGGAGGAGAACCTCCCTCGACCTGCTGGTCACACTCTTCTTAGTGCACCTCAAGACACCATTGGCCTTCTTGGCCACAAGGTCACACTGGTGGCTCCTGCTGACCTTGTTTGTCCACCAGCACTCTGAGGTGCTTCCCCATGAAGCTGCTTTCCAGCAGGTCAAGCCCTCAGCTGTCCTGCTACATGGTGCTGCTGGTGTCCACATGCCAGTCCAGTCTGGCTCACCTGCTTGTCCCCAGGGATCCTTTTCCCTACAACTCTCC
Source organism: Dryobates pubescens (assembly GCF_014839835.1). NCBI lineage: Eukaryota > Metazoa > Chordata > Aves > Piciformes > Picidae > Dryobates > Dryobates pubescens. Next base: position 22,382,519 of record NC_071628.1, on the reverse strand, counting down.
CAGCTCACAAGTGTGGAGGTAAACAGGACAGGATGTGCTTTATTCCTCCCCACAGCCTCTTCTCTTCCAAAGCCATGGAAGCTGGCAGCAACCAAAGGCTATAACAGAACAACTGGCTGCTGACAGGCCTTTTCTTGGCCTAAATATGCAATTTCTCTGCTGAAAGTTGGAGAGGAAAAGCTCCTTCCATTGCAGAAGAAGGGCAGGGACCAACACTTGCATGTTTCCTAACATGGACAGCATCCAAGCATGCCACACTCAATATGTTTGGCATCACAACAGCCCTAAGGAAGCAGAGCAGCTCCTGCTGCTCATCAGCCTGGAAGATTGAAGCTCACTTCACACCCCAGGCAGGAGTTCCACTGGCTGCTTACCTGGTGGAAGTCATCTTCATCATCAGACAGACCTTCAAACAGAAAGCCACCTGCAAAGGAAAGGAGAGGAAACAGAGGCAGAGGCGAGAAGCACATGGAGTCCTCAGCTGCCATGCAGTCAGGCACAGCCCCAGGTCAGGACAGAGGCCTCAGCACCCACAAGCTCCTGTGCAGCAGATCAGGACAGGCCCAGCAACATCTGCACAACACAGACATTGTACACATCTGGTTGGGAATGGCCCCAAGGCCAAAGTGCCCCAGAAGAACCTCACAGTGCAGGAGCTTTGTGGCTGGAAAGTGCCCAGTGCAAAAGGACCTGGGGGGGTTGGTAAACAGGGGCTGAAGGTGAGCCAGTGTGTGTGCCCAGGTGGTCAAGGCTAACAGCATCCTGGCCTGGATCAGCAACAGTGTGGCCTGCAGGAGCAGGGCTGGGATTATCCCCCTGTACTCAGCACTGGTGAGGCCACACCTTGAGTATTAGGTTCAGTTTTGGGCCAGTGACTCCAAGAAGGACATTGAGGGGCTGGAGCAGGTCCAGAGAAGGCCAGCAAAGCTGGGGAAGGGTCTGAAGAACAGGGCTGGGGAGGAGTCTGGGGTTGTTCAGCCTGGAGGAAAGGAGGCTGAGGGGAGACCTCATGGCTCTCTATAACTCCCTGCAAGGACGTTGGAGTGAGGTGGGGGTTGGTCTCTTCTCCCACGGAACAAGAGGAAAGGGCTCAAGTTGCCCCAGGGAAAGTTTAGGTTGGACATCAGGGAAAATTTCTTCCCTGAAAGAAAGGTGAAGCCCTGAACAGGCTACCCAGGGAGGTGTTGGAGTCCCCACCCCTGGAAGTTGTTAGCAAGCCATGTAGATGTGGGGCTGAGGGACACAGAATCAGAATCAAGCAGGTTGGAAAAGACCTCAGAGCTCATCAAGTCCAAGCTGGCACCCAGCACCTCCTGACAGCTCAACCATGGCTCCAAGGGCCACATCCAAGCCCCTCTGCAACACCTCCAGCCATGGAGACTCCACCACCTCCCTGGGCAGCACAGCCCAAGGGCCAATTCCTCTGGCTGGCAAGAACTTTCTCCTCCCCTCCAGCCTCAGCCTCCCCTGGCACAGCTGCAGACTGTGTCCTCTTGTTCTGGGGCTGCTTGCCTGCCTGGCAGAAGAGCCCAAGCCCCAGCTGGCTCCAAGCTCCCTGCAGGAAGTTGCAGAGAGCAAGAAGGTCTCCCCTGAGCCTCCTCTTCTGCAGGCTAAGCAAGCCCAGCTCCCTCAGCCTCTCCTGCCAGGGCTGTGCTCCAGACCCCTCCCCAGCCTCCTTGCCCTTCTCTGGACACCTTCAAGTCTCTCAATGGCCTTCTGAAACTGAGGAGCCCAGAGCTGGACACAGGACTCTAGGGGTGGCCTAAGCAGTGCTGAGCCCAGGGCACAATGACCTCCCTGCTCCTGCTGGCCACACTCTGCCTGCTGCAGGCCAGGATGCCCTTGGCCTTCTTGGCCCCCTGGGCACACTGCTGCCTCCTCTTCAGCTGCTCTCCACCCCTCCCCCCCCCCCCAGCTCCCTCTCTGCCTGGCTGCTCTCAGCCACTCCGACCCCGACAGTGTACTGCTGGGCTTGGGTTCATCGTTGGACTCAATCTTGGAGGTCGTTTCCAACCTTATTGATTCTCTGAGGAAGCCCTAGCTGAGGAACCCAACTCTCTTTCCCTGCCAGGGAAAGCCTCCCTCCCCAGGGGTGAGGCTGTGGCTGCCCATACCTGGCATGTCACGGTAGGAGCCGGAGGCCATGCCTCGGGAGGAGGTCTCAGGGGCTGGCAAGGGAGTGCTGCCAGCCACTGAGTGCAGCACCAGGACAATGGCATTGACCAGGGCAGGGTGGGCTGGGATTAGCCTGCAGGGAGAGAGCAGAAGAATGAATGATGTGCACAGGGCACCTGGGAAAGCAGCAGCTCAACACTGGCAAAGAAGCTGGGGCACAGCCAGCCCCACCTCTGCCTCTGCCTGTCCAGCCACAGACATCTAAGTTCTGCAGCAGGAGGGTGGTGGAACACTGGGACAGGTTGCCCAGGGAGGTGGTTGAGGCCCCAGCCCTGGAGATATTCAAGGTGAGGCTGGACAGGGCTCTGGGCAACCTGATCTAGTTGGGGATGTCCCTGCTGGCTGCAGGGAGGTTGGACTGGATGAGCTTTGGAGGTGCTTTCCACTCCAGACCATTCTAAGAGTCTGTGATCTCTCCATGTTGTTCCACGTGGCTCCTTGATCCTCCTGTGACACAAACCATCCTTCAAGCTCTCACAGGAGCAACTCTCTGCTGTGAGCAGCTAGCTCCAGATGTGAACACAGCACCTGAGGGACTTTTGAGGGTGTCAGGGAGGGATAGGACTGGGGGGGATGGAGCAGCACTAGAACCGGGGAGATTGAGATTGGCTGTGAGGAAGAAGTTGTTGCCCAGGAGGGTGGTGAGAGCCTGGCACAGGCTGCCCAGGGAGGTGGTGGAAGCCTCCTGCCTGGAGGTGTTTGCAGCCAGGCTGGAGGTGGCTGTGAGCAACCTGCTGTGGTGTGAGGTGTCCCTGCCCATGGCAGGGGGTTGGAGCTGGCTGAGCCCTGAGCTCCCTTCCAGGCCTGACAATTCTATGATCTGGAGGTGATGATGGCCTTGTGTCCTGCTGTATATCCTCTAGTTTAACCCAACAGTGGGGTTAGATGGGTGTCCAAGTGTCAGCTCCCTCTTTCCTCCTGCTGAGGGAAGTGTCCCACCCGAACCTCTGGCCTGGTGTAGCCTTCCTGGCAGACAGGAGCAGAACTCTCTCCCCCTCACCCCAAGGAACAGTGCCCACAACAAAGGCACTGCTGAGTCACTGCCCCAGCTGACGTCAACTTAGGTGTCCAGCACGGTGGGGTCTGCAAACACTGAGAAGAGATCCTTATCCTGCAGGACTCCTGAGAGGGAAGAGGAAACACGAGGAGTGTGAGAGAGGATATGAGGAACAGGAGCCAGTCAGACCTGAGCCATGGGAAAAATAAACCAAAGAATGAATTGCTTTTCAGGAACTGAGTCACTACCCAGCACCATAAATACTTCATCACTGTTCTCCCTGAAGCTTTTTACCCCTTCCTGGGGAGACCTTCGACGGCAGGTACGGCCCTGAGGCTCGGGGCCGCCGCAGCACATCCAGCGCTGACAGCGCCACCCGGTGGTCAGGATCGAATCCAGCACCCAGCTGGCTCCATCCCATCATTCCACCCGCCCCGAAGCAGTGGGTCAGACCGGCTGCAAAACCCTGGGCCAGCAGCAGCAAGCTAAATGTAATGATCCCCTGTAGCAGGGGAACAGCAGCTGAGCTGCTCCGGGCTCCACGCTCCTGAATTCCTCTCAGAGCAGTAGGTCTGTGTGAACCTCAGGAGGTTCAACGAGACCAAGCACAAAGTGCTGCAACTGGGCCAGGGTAGTCCCCATAGACAATCCAGGCTGTGGATGGAGGGCTGGAGAACAGCTCTGAGGAGAAGGACTTAGGGGTGGTGGGGGGTGAAAAGCTGGACGTGAGCTGGCTCCGAGCGCTGCCAGCCCAGACCCAGCCTGTCCTGGGCTGATCCCCAGCAGCATGGGCAGGGAGGGGATTCTGCCCCTCTGCTGAGACCCCCCCCTGCAGTGCTGGGGCCAGCTCTGGAGCCCTCAGCACAGCACAGACCTGTTGGAGCAGGGTCAGAGCAGGTCACAGCAACGATGAGAGGGCTGAAAGCTCTCTGCTGTGAGGCCAGGCTGAGAGAGTTGGACTTGTTCAGCATGGAGAAGAGAAGGTTCCATCCTGGGAGACCTTCTGGTGGCCTTTCAGGGCTCAAAGGGGCCAGTCAGAAAGCTGGGGACAGACTTTTGAGGAAGGCCTGTTGTGACAGGAGAAGGGGTGATGGTTTGAACTGAAAGAGGGAGATTCAGACTGGAGAGGAGATTTTTCACACTGAGAGCAGCAGGACCCCAGAGAGGTGGCAGGTTCCCCATCCCTGGAACCATCCCAGGTCAGGCTGTTTGGGCCTCTGAGCAACCATTGCTGGTTGCAGATGCCTCTGCTGACTGCAGTGGGGCTGGACTAGAGGACCTTCAAAGGTCCCTTTCAGCCTAAAGCATTCCATGATTCTATGGAGCCAGCATCTATCCCAAACACGACCACAGGAGCACAACCCTGATGCCTGAGCAGGCATCGATTCTCACACTCCACAAAGGGACCCAAAAGCCACTTTGTCCCCTTTCCCTGTGCCAGGAATGAAAACCAAACTATCTTTATTTGCTCCTCCTTGCATCCTCTGGATCCCACCTAGACACCCAAAGAGTGGCTGTCAGTGGGTGCACCTCCAAGTGCAGGACAGAGACAAGAGGAGTCCCTCAAGGATCAGTACTGGGACCAGGCCTGGGGCAACCCCAGGCACCAGTATAGGCTGGGCAGGGACTGGCTGGAGAGCAGCCCTGAAGAAAAGGCCTTGGGGGTGCTGGTGAATGAGAAGCTCCACAGGAGCCAGCAGTGAGCACTTGCAGCCCAGAGAGCCAAGCAGAGCCTGGGCTGCAGCAAGAGAAGTGTGGCCAGCAGGGCAGGGAGGGGATTCTGCCCCTCTGCTCCACTCTGCTGAGCCCACAGCTGGAGCTCTGGGGCCAGTTGTGAAGCCCCTAGTACAGGAAAGATCTGGAGGTGCTGGAATGTGTCCAGAGGATGAGCAGAGGGTTGGAGCTTCTCTGCTGAGAGACTGAGAGAGTTAGGAATGTTCAGCTTGGAGAAGAGAAGGCTCCCAGGAAACCTTCTTGTGGCCTTCCAGTATCTGAAATGGGCTCCAAGAAAGTTGGGGAGGGACTCTTGAGGGTGTCAGGGAGTGACAGGACTCGGGGGGATGGAGCAAAACTAGAAGTGGGGAGATTGAGAGGAAGAAGTTGTTCCCCATGAGGATGGTGAGACTGGCAGAGGTTGCCCAGCGAGGTGGTGGAAGCCTCATCCCTGGAGGTGTTTGCAGCCAGGCTGGAGGTGGCTGTGAGCAACCTGCTGTGGTGTGAGGTGTCCCTACCCATGGCAGGGGGTTGGAGCTGGCTGACCCTCAAGGTCCTTTCCAACCCTGCCCATGCTGTGACTCACCCAAAGCAACAGGGTCGCTGCTGAGGCCAGGAGTAGCTGCAGTGATCTCATCCAGCAACTCCTTGTTCCCCAGCATCTTGAAGACCTGCCAGAGAAACCAGAAGGGCTCAGAAGTGTCACACAACAGGGCTCCACTGTGGGACTCTTGCCACAGATGGGCCAAAGAGCAGACACCCTGACAGCACAACCATAAGGCCCCTGACTCACTGCATCTCTGTAGGCAGGGCTGCAGTGCAGGGCAGTGTGGGGGACTCGGAACTCCTGTATGGCTGCAACCTTGTCCACAGGCTCTGAGGGAGGAGCAACAACAGAACAAAAGGTGGCTGTCCCTCTGCCAGCTTCACTAGCTGCTCTGCTCGTCACTGGGATCCTCTAACACCCACCCTAGATGCAGCTCATCCAAAGAGAGCAGGACTAACCACTGGCAGTGTCTGAAGGAGCTGCACTGTGAGCTCCCAGACAGGAAAACACAGAGGTACATCCTCCTGGACATAGACAAGGGAGCTGTGTTAATGCCACAGCTCTAAACTAACCCAGCTTTACACCCAAGCAGACCAGGGACACACCCCTGCAGCTGACTAACCACCTTCTTTGCTCCCAGTTCTCTGGCAACACCCTAAAATTGGTCACAGGCACTTATTTGCCCTCTACATGACAGAGCTCATTCCTTACCACTGCCATCAGCAGGGACACAACGCCACTCAGTGGCTGCTGTTAGAGGTGCACAGCACACACAGCCCTCAGCCATTACCAGCAGGGACACACAACACTCAGTGGCTGATGAGGAGCACACAGCCCTCAGCCAGTTCCATCAGCAGGGACACACAACACTCAGTGGCTGATGTCAGAGGTGCACAGCACACACAGCCCTCAGCCAGTTCCATCAGCAGGGACACACAACACTCAGTGGCTGGAGTTAGAGGTGCACAGCACACACAGCCCTCAGCCAGTTCCACCAGCAGGGACACACAACACTCAGTGGCTGATGTCAGAGGTGCACAGCACACACAGCCCTCAGCCAGTTCCACCAGCAGGGACACACAACACTCAGTGGCTGATGTTAGAGGTGCACAGCACACACAGCCCTCAGCCAGTTCCATCAGCAAGGACACACAACACTCAGTGGCTGATGTTAGAGGTGCACAGCACACACAGCCCTCAGCCAGTTCCACCAGCAGGGACACACAACACTCAGTGGCTGATGTTAGAGGTGCACAGCACACACAGCCCTCAGCCAGTTCCACCAGCAGGGACACACAACACTCACTGGCTGATGTTAGAGGTGCACAGCACACAGCCCTCAGCCAGTTCCATCAGCAAGAATCCTTGAACAGAACACAGGTTGGAAGGGACCTCAAGGATCATCTGGTCCAACCTTTCTTGGGATAAGCACAGTCATAATTTCTCCCCAAACCTCTCTGTTCCCATCTGTAAGGATGTTGTTTCCTACTGAAGGGGTTGGGGAAAGCCAGTGAAGGATGAAACCAAAGGGCTGCCCACCTCCAATCTCTCAGTGAGGCACTGAAGGAGGCCATGGCTGCCTTCACCTCCGGCCTCCTGCTCAGGTGTGCAGCCACAAAAGCATGAGATGGGGATGGAGAAGTTGGTGCCTGTGAGTGGGGGAAAAAAATACCCATAACCCCAAACTCTTAGAAAAAACTAATACTAATTACAAATCCAAAACCTGCAGGCTTTTGCACAAAGCCATAGTGGTTAATTGCAATTCTGAACCTCTCTATTGCAGCCCACGACAGGCTGCCAAGAAGGGATCTCCCCTATCAAACCACTGGGAGTTGGCTGATGAAGTGTAAGCCAGGACCCTGCCCCATTTCCCCCATCACACACACACACACACATATCTCGAATGCTGTAACCACTGATTTTTTGTAGTCCCAGCATTCCAGCATGCAAATAAAACCAAACAAAAAAGCTCCCCTGTTAAGGAGCACAACTCAAAAAAATAATACTAAAAAAAGAGTTATGCCCCTGCCACAAATAAAGTGCAAAAACCAAGCTGTGTTTAGGTACCCACACACGTGTGTGTGTGTGTGTGCAGGTATATATATGCATTAAATTAAAAAAAGAACAAGAAAACGTGGACAAAAATGTCCCTTATGGGTGTTTTTTGCAGGCAGACAGGGACTCCTGCATCCTGGCCAGCTCTCTGAGCAGCTCCACAAGACCTGTGCGGCTGCAGGGACACAGCGCCACTCAGTGGCTGATGTTAGAGGTGCACAGCACACACAGCCCTCAGCCAGTTCCATCAGCAGGGACACACAACACTCAGTGGCTGAAGTTAGAGGTGCACAGCACACACAGCCCTCAGCCAGTTCCACCAGCAGGGACACACAACACTCAGTGGCTGAAGTTAGAGGTGCACAGCACACACAGCCCTCAGCCAGTTCCATCAGCAGGGACACACAACACTCAGTGGCTGATGTCAGAGGTGCACAGCACACACAGCCCTCAGCCAGTTCCATCAGCAGGGACACACAACACTCAGTGGCTGCTGTTAGAGGTGCACAGCACACACAGCCCTCAGCCAGTTCCATCAGCAAGGACACACAACACTCAGTGGCTGATGTTAGAGGTGCACAGCACACACAGCCCTCAGCCAGTTCCATCAGCAGGGACACACAACACTCAGTGGCTGCTGTTAGAGGTGCACAGCACACACAGCCCTCAGCCAGTTCCATCAGCAAGGACACACAACACTCAGTGGCTGATGTTAGAGGTGCACAGCACGCACAGCCCTCAGCCAGTTCCATCAGCAAGGACACACAACACTCAGTGGCTGATGTTAGAGGTGCACAGCACACACAGCCCTCAGCCAGTTCCATCAGCAAGGACACACAACACTCAGTGGCTGATGTTAGAGGTGGGCAGCACACAGAGCCAAACTTCACATCAGGACACAAGAGCAGCTCTTCCTCAACAACCACACCCCAAGGAGTTCTAAGCAAGGACCTGCACTGCCTCCTCACCTGGTTTCAGATCAGGCTCAGGCCAGGACTAGCGCAGGACATGGACAGTGGAGCCGGACTGGATGCCATAAACATCCTGGGTCTGGTCATCCCTCAGCTTATTGCCACAGTAGATCAGATCTAGGAGAGAGAAACCCCTCAAGATAAGCATCTCTTCTGCTGGAGAGTAAGGGAGGCTCTGCAGACAAACCTGGGCCAAGGTCAATGGGCTGAGGGTCAACAAGGCCAAGGGCTGGGCCCTGTGCCTGGGTCACAACAACCCCATGAATGCTCTGGGCTTGGGGCAGAGTGGCTGGAAGCTGTCCAGAAAAGACAGACCTGGAAGTGATGGACAACAGCTGGCTGAAAATGAGCCAGCAGTGTGCTCAGGTGGCCATGAAAGCCAACAGCATCCTGGCCTGGATCAGCACCAGTGTGGCCAGCAGGAGCAGGGAAGTGATTGTGTCCCCAGTCACACCTCAGATAGTGGGGGAAGTTTTGGGCCCCTCATTCCAAGGACATTGAGGGGCTGGAGCAGGTCCAGAGAAGGGCAACCAAGCTGGGGAAGGGTCTGGAGAACAGGGCTGGGGAGGAGCAGCCGAGGGAACTGTGGTCATTCAGCCTGGGAAAAAGGAGGCTTGAGGGGACACCTCGTTGCTCTCTACAACTCCCTGAAAGGAGGCTGGAGCTAGCAGGGTGTTGGGATTTCTTCTCCCTAGGAACAATGGACAAGAGCAAATGGCCTGAAGTTGCACCAGGTGAGGTTTAGGTTGGATATGAGAAGAAACTTCTTCACTGAAAGGGTTCTCAAGCACTGGAACAGGCTCCCCAGGGAGGTGGCTGAATCCCCATCCCAGAAGGTGTCTCAAAGAGACAGAGATGTAGTGATGTAACACATGGTTTAGCAGTAACCTTAGTAGAGCTAGGGAATGACTGGACTATTTTAAAGGGCTTTTCTAACCAAAAGACTAATGTGAGCCTATGCTGAGCCTGCACACCATGCTAGCTGGCTGTGCCAAGTCTTCCTACCAGCCAAAGGGCCACCAAGAGAAAGGTATCAAGGAGAGGAAGAGGGTAGAAAAACCTCAACACGACCCCCCACGGGCACCTACCAGAGAGCTCAGGGTCCGGGACAGACTCCTGCAGTCTGCCAGTGATGAGCTGCTTGAGGTAGGAGATGCTGCACCCTCCGAGGGGACATTCTCCCAGCTGTCTCCGGCAAACGCAAGATGGATTTGGGAGCCAGGGGCTGGTCCGCCAGCTTCACCGCGATGTGCCACTCCGGCAGGGCCATGGCAGCCTTTTCACCCAAGGGAGCCGAGCCAGCCTAAGCCCCGCAAGGCTCTGGGAAGGGAGGAAAACAAACCGAAACGAGACACTCTCTGTAACCAGACACTTCACACACCCACAAGCCTCTCGGGAGGCCCGACCAAAGCAGCGCCGGGCTTTTAAGGTTCCTACCTCAGTGCGAAGCCATATCTGAAGCCAAAGGCAAGGCAGAAAGGCGGCAGAGGAGAGGCAGAAACGCCCCGGCCAGGCTCCACGCTCAGCCGAGGAAGAGCCACCAGCAGGGCCTAGCCCGCCTCTCCCCACCGAAGCCCCGTTCCCCAGCCCCGAGACGCTGGAGGGCAGAGGAAGATGCGGAGCGAGGGGTCCCAGCAGCGCCACTCCCCCGCCCGCCCCGGCGATCCCCGCCCCGGCGATCCCCGCCCCGGCGATCCCCGCCCCGGCGATCCCCGCCCCGGCGATCCCCGCCCCGGCGATCCCCGCCCCGGCGATCCCCGCCCGAGCGCCGCAGCTCCGCACTGCCGCGGCCCCGGCGAGCGCCGGAAGCGATCCGCCCCTGGGGGAGGCAGCTTCAGGACTGACAAGGATCGCTGAAGGCTCTCAGCTGCTGTGCCTGCCTGGAAACCTTCTTTGCTGACTCTTCCAGGGAAGATTATCCCCTAGGACTGGGTCTCTAGGAGCCAAATCCCACCTCAGAGGACAGGCACTCCTCTGTAAGCCAAGACTTGGACCTTCCCCCACCTCCAGCACCTTCAGGGGGGCTGCACACAACAGGAAGGTCGAAACTCTGAGCAGCCAGGAGGAAGTGGCACAGGGAGGTGGCACAAGGACACTCACCCCTCTGGCTGGCAGTCAAGCCCTGCAGGAGGAGGCCTGCTTCCTTTGCCTCCTGCTGCACATCTGCCTGCTGGCTGGCTGGGGGAGACCTTTCCTCTGCAGCCTGCAGCAAGCCCCCAAAGCAGCATTAGGCCATAGCTGAGCTGAGCCTGGGCCCCAAGCTGCCCCTTCCCTGCGAGGCTCAGAGCGTTCTCGAGCAGTCCACAGCCCAGCACCTGCTGAGCCAAGACCTCCCAGAGCAGCTCAGCTCCTGCCCTCTCCCAGCTTGCCCAGTGCAGCCCAGCAAGGTACCTGAGCTCCCTGCTGGGTCCTACTCACCAGGCCAAGCTCTCCTCTCACCTCCTCCAAGGCTAGCTGCAAGGGAACAGGACACCCAGCTGCCAGCTTCTGCTGCTCTCCAGCACTCTCCCCACCAGTGAGGTCCAGGCACACCTTGGGCACAGCCTCCTCCACCCTACAGGAGTCACAGCAGCAGCTCCTGAGCCAGGGAAGACCCTCTGGGGAAACCATCCCTTTGCCTACCAAGTTTTGGGATGGAGCCAAAGGAAGCTTTGGCCTTTGTCCCCCAGCTGTGGGGGTGGGGGCTGCCAGGCTCCTAACTCCAGCTGGGCAGTGCAGAGGCTGTGGCACAGCAGCAGAGCAGCTCAGCTGCATCCTGGCAGCCACTTGGGCTCCAACCAGCAGCCAAACTCTGCAAGCTCCTGGCCATGGGGGACCCCAAGATGCCAGCCCAGGCTCCATCCCTCCTGCCCCAGCCTCACCTGGGCAGCTGCAACGGGCTGGAGCTGAGGGCAGGCAGTGGCACTGGCGCCTGGCTTTGTGCCCTCCGGGCAGCATCCTCATAGACATGGAGCTTGGCCTGCAGCTCTGCCACCTGTGAGCAAGGGGCAGCCCTGGCTCAGAGCATGCCATGAGCCCCAGCAGCTCAGCAGGCTGGGTGCCAGGCAAAGCAGAGCCGCAGACAGAGCCCAGCTCTGCCCCCAGCAGCTCACCTCCGCTCTCAGCTGCGCACACAGCACAACATGCTGACAGACGTGGGAGTCCAGGCTGAGCAGGTTGCTCTTGAGCAGCAGGGAGAGGGAGGAGCGGAGCTGAGAGCAGCACCGGGACAGCTCCTTCCCCTCTGCTGAGGCGGCAGCAGGGCAGCTCCTCAGCCTCCTCTGGGCTGATGGGGCCCGAGGGGCTGCAGCTGACTCTGACAGGGGCTCCAGAGGCAGTCCAGCTGCAGCAGGGAGGCGGCAGCAGCCCGCAGCAGCCTGCCCCAGGCTCCTTCCCAGCCAGCCCCAGCAGCTGCCGGCCGTGGGGCCAGTGCTCACCGAGACCTGGATCTCCTTGGCCCTGCTGGCATACTTGAGGGTGATGAGGGTGTCCTGGCAGCAGAGCGGCGAGGGGCTGAGGGCAGCCGCCGATGGAGTCCTTCAGCAGCCGCCTCAGCTTGCTGTCCCGGTACGGGATGCGGCTCTGCTTGCCGTGCCCGGCACACCAAGGCTCTGCTCAGCTGCTGGCCCTTGGCTCCCAGCCCTGCCCACGCCCAGCCCACGGCAGCTCTCCCCTCAGCAGCAGCCTTACCTTGGCCCCACCAGAGCCTGGATGACGCTGAGCAGGGCCAGCAGCGAGCGGTTGATGCTGGCTCCCTCCCGCGGCCGCTTGCCCCTGGTCTTGGACACCGCGGCTCGCTCCGAGCCGGCCAGGCAGACCAAGCTCGTCTTGGCCACCTGCACAGCCCCACCGAGGCCCCCGGCACAGTCCTGCTGCTTCACGTAGACCTGGCAGGGCACACACATGGTAGGCTGCAGCTCCACAGGGCGCTTGGGCTTGCCGCTCGCAGCCGCGGCAGCAGTAGCCCTAGGACGCCGGTCCTGGCACAGCATCGCCGCCTGCCCCCTTCTGGGCACCGGTGCCAAGGGCTGCCCCAAGCACCACCCCTCACCTGCAGGACAGCGTGGGAGCGGGAGGAGGAGGCGTTGGCATCGGTGGGATGCTGCCTCCGGTTCCTGCTGCCCCTGAGCAGCATCTGCAGGAGCTGCTCTGCCGAGCTGGGCTGGCAGGGAGCACGCAGAGGGCAGGGATCAGTGCAGCCCCAGCAGCGGCACCGAGCGGCCGCTGCCCGAGCAGCCACAGGGACACAGGCTGAGGCCTCCTGCAGCTCTGCAGGGCTCCTCTGGCCTCGGGCTCACCTTTGCTGCCAGCCAGCACCCACCCAGCTGGCACCCCTGGGTCCCCATAGCCCCTGCCCTGGGTTCCTACAGCCCTCCCCTTCCCCCTCCAGGTCCCCCAATGCTCACTAGCACCCCTGGGGCAGGCACAGCGCTGCCCACACCTTGTGCCTGCTTCCACCCCCACCTGTGGGTTAAAATCAGAGGGCAGCCTAACAAATCTGACATCCTGGTTGGAGTCTGTTATAGACCACCCAACCAGGATGAGGAGGCTGACAAATTATTCTATAAGCAACTGGAGGCTGTCTCAAGATCATCAGATCTTGTCCTTGTGGGTGACTTCAACCTGCCAGATATCTGCTGGGAACTTAATTCAGCAGAGAGGAGGCAGTCCAGAAGATTCCTGGAGCGGCTGGAGGACTGCTTCCTGATGCTGCTGTTAAGCGAGCCTACCAGAGGTCAGGCTCTGCTTGACCTGCTGTTCTCCAATAGGGAAGGGCTGGTGGGGGATGTGACCGTGGGAGGCTGCCTAGGGTGCAGTGACCACGAGATAGTGAAGTTTTCAATATGCAGGGAGATAGGGAGGAGTACCAACAGAACCTTCACCTTGGACTGCAGGAGGGCAAACTTCAGCCTCTTTAAGAAACTTGTTTGTAAATTTCCCTGGGTATCAGCCTTCAAGAACCGAGGGGTCCAGGAGGGTTGGAGCTACTTCAAACAGGAGCTCTTGAAGGCACAGGAATTGGCAATTCCCATGTGCCGAAAGATGAGCCGGCGGGGAAGGAGACCGGCCTGGATGGACAAGCAGCTCCTGGAGGAGTTAAGGGAAAAAAAAGAGGCTGTATCACCTCTGGAAGGAGGGGAAGGCTTCTCCAGGTACATTCAAGGAAGCTGTTGGATTATGTAGGAAAAAAATTAGAAGCAAAGGCCCAGTTGGAACTGAAGCTGAACACCTCTGTGAAAGACAATAAAAAGCATTGTTACAAATATATCAACACTAAAAAGAAGGGCAAGAAAAACCTCCACTCCTTACTGGACCTGGAGGGGAACACGGTGACTGAAGACGAGGAAAAGGCTGAGGTCCTGAACGCCTTCTTTGCCTCGATGTTTAACAGCAAGGAACAGGAACTATGAAAACAACTTATTTGCAACAATTATTGAGATAACAAAGAATGGCAGTAACAAAAATAAGGATAACAGCACAAATTGAGACACCTAACAGTGAATAAACTAACACTGTAAGCCACCTTCGATCCACCACCTCAACGTCTGGGTGCAGCATGGTGGGACGGGTGGTGCCAGCTCTCCTCCTGAGAAAAGAAGAAATAACAACAACAAAAAAGGGAATATCCTTGATTTCTTTTGAATCAACCGTGTGTGGTGAGGAGGTTATCCATTTATGAATTATGAAATATGAATTATGAAAATATTCTTTTTATTAATATAATGAAATTGTTAATAACCAATGGATCACCAACTTATATACATGTTCTAGTGCACGTTCATGAAATAGATCCCATAAATGGCGTAGTATTATGATTAGAACTTATTTGAACTAATTACAGCTTATTTACGTATTTATATACAAGAAGGGTGCAGTTCTGCCGCTTGGCCACTAGATGGCGCCTCGGCGGGACGCGGCGGCTCTGATCGAGTTGAATGCAGAGGTCGATCTTGTTCGGGGCCGGGCGCGGGGCTCGGCCCCCGCGGAGCCAGCTCGGAGGGGCTGGCAGGGCTGGTCCCGGGACGGGCTGGCCCCCAGAGTCGACCCGTACCACAGGGCGGGGCGACGGCTGCCGGCAGGCGTGCCCGGGGAACGCAGCGGCAGGAAAATCTGCAGAGGTGGCCCTGGGAGTGAGGGATGCAGGTGGGGCGGGCCCGACAGGGGCCGGCCCGGGTCGGCAGGTCTCCAGGACTGAGGAATACAGCCTCAGAGACAGGAATGCGGCTGTGACAAGCGTCGGCTTCTCATTCGCTGGGCTTAGAGGGACAGCAGGATACCCGGAGCGGTCCGAGGGTTTGGTGCAGTGTAAGCACGAACGATGTTTAAGTAGTCCCTGGAGTTAACAGGGCTCAGAGCGGCACACGTGGTGCTCTTTTCTCCCACTACGGTGGGGTTAAGCGACTGGGCGGACTACCAGACTCGGTCAAGTCCTATCTCCCCGGCAACTGGGCAGATCTTACCCTCGGGGGTTGGTCCAGTCCATACGATGGCAACGGGGGGGCCTCTCCCAATCGATATGACTGGCTGTGGCGACGCTGGCTCCTTAGCTCAGCGTGGTGCCCTTCCTCTGTGGAAATAATTCTTCCAGTCGCTTCTTACATGCAGATGCTTTGATATGCATGCATGTATATAACAGAAGCTAGACAACAATAAACTCAATTGCTGAGGCTGCGGCTCGGACTTACACTCTCAAGCAAGCACAGAGACAGAATGGAGGAGGAGGGAACTTGTTTACTAACTGGGGTAATACTTATAGAATCCCTCAAGGCTGGGTTTGACCAATGGGCGCTCTCATAAACAACTGGCTTCAACCTATGAGAGAACATGAAGCTAGAATTCTACCATATTTGGCGAATGCACGAGCACAGCATGCACTAGATGCGTGCTAGCCTGGCAAATGCCTTGGCTTTTGTCTTCCTCCTAAAGGAGGGGGAGCTCGCCCCCATGCTGGGGCAAGATTCAGTATCTGGGCATAATGTGCCTTCACCACACCGTGTAGGCTGAGCGAAACTCTAGAGCCTTAACAGAACGAACCTCTCTGGTTGTTGCGGAGGGCGAACAACTGCTCGTCTGGGCCTCTCCTCCCTGGAGGGTGACAGTGGCCTACCAGCCTAATGGTGAGAAAACACTGCAGCGTCACAGCCAAGTTAGGAAAGAGTCTCTGGTTTTTTACTAAAATACCGTAGAGAAACATTACCATTGGTGGCCTGGCTGGCATCTCAGAAAGCTCTGGAAATGGATCCAGGGTGGTCTCATCCTCTCTGGCAGTGGCCATCTCTTCCAGCTCGAGTGGTAACACCTCACGATTCGGGTGTGAGAACGCGCAGCTCCACCCCTGCGCATGCGCTGTAACCCTCTATGGTTCAGCCACCATGCTGTGACGCATGTTGAAATTGGGATATTGGGATTGGACGTGGCACTTGGTGCCATGGTCTAGTCGTGAGGTCTGTTGGGACAGGTTGGACTTGATGATCCTTGGGGTCTCTTCCAACCTTAGTTATACTGTGATACTGTGAAATCAAGGCCCCAGCTAGCAAAAGAGTTTCTGTTCTATATGATTGTTTTAATTGTGTTGTATGGATCTGTTAGATCGTTCAGTCTCAATGCATAAGCATATTCAAGAACTGGACTAGAGAGTAACACATTTGCAGATTGATAATGAAGGTTGGTTTAAAGGATGGGAATTCTCTGGTTGGTTTCTTTTGATTGTTAATGTTACTGATGTTGCCTTGCCCGATTAATCTGTTGCTGGGAAATTGTGATGAAGTTGTGGCCCCTTTGATGGGCCAAGAAGAGCTTGCCCTTGAAAGTATTGCTGTGTATCGGTGAGAAAATATTGTTTTGTACCCATGAATGAATATATTGCCACGTCCCTTAGACTAGCTGGCAAATCCCTGAAATGAATGTCATTTGTAACAAGCTCTCAGCAGAGCCTGTGTCCGTGCAAATTCAAAACAGGGGCTTGTGCGCCTTGTGGCTTGTAGCGTGAACAGAAAACATACTGAGCAGGGCGGAGCCGAGCTGCTGCCCACGCCCAGGGAAGTGCTCAGTGCTGCCCCGCGTGTGTAATGGCACTGCAGCTATGGATACAGCACATGTGCCACAGTGGGGCCGGTCCCGTGCCTGCGCCCTTCTCGCGCGCTGTGCTTTGCTTTGATGGCTCTCTCACAGTTCTTCCCAGTGCCTCCCACTTGAGCCTCCACTACC
Organism: Dryobates pubescens; assembly: GCF_014839835.1. Classification (NCBI taxonomy): domain Eukaryota; kingdom Metazoa; phylum Chordata; class Aves; order Piciformes; family Picidae; genus Dryobates; species Dryobates pubescens. The sequence goes on along the minus strand of NC_071628.1, from coordinate 22,365,874 downwards.
TCTTAGTCTCTACCAGTTTCCTCCCAGTTTTCTTTCAGTCTCTGACAGTTTCCTCCTCCTTCCCTCCCAGATTCCACCTAGTGCCCTCCTGGACACTCTCAGTTTCTTCCCAGTTGCTTCCAGTTCTCTCCCAGTCCCTTGGTGGGAGGAAACTGTTGGCACTGGGAGGAGGCCATTACTGTGTAGTTTGGTAATACTGACAGCTGCAGCTGGCGCTGAGCTAAACAGAATGATCACAGAAGGCTTTTGCTCTGAAGCCAGAGCTGCCTGCTGGGGGAATGAACATTTTTCTGACAGCTCTTGGAGGAACATTTCTGTACAGGTGTTCCCCAGGGCTCCTCAGCTGCTCAGAACTCAGCAGTCTCGGAGGGGAATAAAACCCATGGAAAGCTGAGTGTGAGGTGACAAAGGGGTTCTGGAGACACATAAATGGGTCGGGGGGCACCGAGACAGTGCCGCCCTCCGCACGACGGCGACCTTCCTATCCCAGATGCCGGCGGCGCTCCCCAAAAAGTCGTCGCCCTGCCCAAGATGGCCCCCACCCTCCTGAGCTGGCACCGCCCTCCCCAAGCTGGCACCGCCCTCCCCAGGATGGCACCGCCCTCCCCAGGGTGGCGGCAGATGCTTTAAAACGGCTCAGTGCAGGGTTGTGGCTGGTAGAGCTTTTAGCTCCTTCGCTGTGTCCCAGGTCAGTGCCAGCCCCTGCTGCTTTCTGCAGTTTCTCTATAGCAGCTGCAAGACTCCATCTTGGCTCTGTTTGTGAGGCCGGGGGGGAGGTTCTTGGAGCTATTGCCAGGCTCACAGTGCCGGGACGGTGTGGATCCACAGTAGGTAGGGTGGCGGGGGCGGTGGGCAAGTGGCGGCAGCAGGTGCTTGGGGTTTCGGCTGGGGATGCGTGGGACTGGGGGTCGCCGCCACCGCGGGGCTGCGTGGGGCTCTCTGCTGCTCTCTGGGGTTCTTTGCCCTGGCGGCGGGCTGCCGGTCCTGAGGCCTTGTGGATACAGTGTGTGGACGGGGTGTCGGAGGCAGCGAGAAGCGGCAGCCGCGGGGGGCCGCCGGCAGGCAGGGTTGGGGCTTTCAGTCTGCAGCGGCCTGAAAGAATCAGGAGGAGTAAGAGTATGTGCAGAGTGTGTAGATTGGTAAGTCAGGAAGATATGTAAATGGTATGCTTGGGTTATTGCTGAATTGGTTTATGGAGGCATTGATATAAACTGCCTCAATCCATTTGAGGTTGAAAATGAATCTAAGTTAGATACAAGCACTGTCTTACCCGTGACAGCTAGAGGGTGTAGGTGTTTCACCCTTACACCTAAATAGTGAGGCAGGCACAGCCTAAAAAAGCAGCAGGATTTGCAGTCGTAGTGCAGTGAAGCAAACCTACCTTTTAAAAGAAGCAGAATGTGTGGTTTTTAGAGAGGATAGCTCTAAACGAGTGTCTGAGCAGCCACATGGTTTATCTTTGCTGTTTCTTACTGTGCAGGTGTTGCAGGTCAGAGGACATTTTGAAATGGGAACTTGCAGTTTTGTTAAACCCAGCCAGGCTGTGCAAATAATGACACTTAATGCTGTGGCGAAGGGCATGAGGTGGTCGTTTTTTCCCTCGTCCTCTACTTGACATGCTAAATAGTCCTTTGGCTTTTGGATCAGGTTGAAAGTGAGATATACTGGAAGAGCTATGTAGTCAGTTGGCTCAACTGTACCCAGAGATACTTGGAACTCTGGGCTCCTAGTGCATGCAGTAATGACTGAAGTGTGGAACTGTAAGCAATGACAGAATTGGCCCTTTATCTCTGTTTCTCCTTTCTGGTACACCCAGTGTTTCCCCACTCCTGTTAGGAGTCTTGTCTGCAGGACTCTTGCTGTTCTATACATGTTGTATGTGTGTGTATGTCTACATCAGGAGCGGCCTATACGTTGTGCTTTGGAGACCAAGACCACAAGTAAGTCTGCATTGTGTTACACTCATGAGGAATGGGCTGCCCTGGGAGGTGATGGAGTCACCGTCACTGCAAGTGTTTAAAATAAGACTGGATGAGGCACTTAGTACCATGGTTTAGTTGATTAGATGGTGGTGGGTGATAGGTTGGACTGAGTGATCTTGAAGGTCTTTTCCAGCCTGGTTAAATCTGTATTCTATTCTGCTTTCCCAGTTGCTCCCAGCATGGCCCCTGTGTTCTCCCTGTTCCTCCCAGTGACTCCAAAATCCTTTTCTAGTGCTCCCAGTACCTTCCCAAGTCTCCCAGTGCTCCCAGTAACCTCCAGATCTTCTCCCAGTGGGGCCCCAGGTCTTCCCCCAGTGGGGAAGTGTCCTCCCAGTATGCCAAACTCTCTTCTTGGTGCTCCAAGTACCGCCAGATGCTGAGTTTTGGGACGGCATCAGTCCTCAGCTCTGTGAGTTAAATGAACACTGAATGAAAAACAAATGATTTTGTAGTATTTTTATTGGATGCATGCAAACCTCCTCACAGCTTTACAATGTGAGTAACTGAGATCTGTTCTTTGCTTTTTGCTTTACTCTTTACAGATTGACACTTTGCTTTCCACTTCATTGACCGAGCAAGCAAGACGTGCAGCAGCTACATGGTCGGCACAAGGGCTGTGGCAGCCACGATGGTACAGCCTCATCCTGCAGCCTAGCAGGGGATCTCCTTCTCCTTGGCTTGTGTGGGCTCCAGGTAGGGTTTGATCTCTGTCAGTCAGGAGGGAAAGGCTGAAAAGAAATTGTTCAGTCCACACTTTTACCAAGGAGCTGAAATTTCTGCCAGTGTAGACTCCACCAGAGCAGGTAGGTAATCAGAAATCCTGTGATGGGTATAATGGGGGTGGCAAAGAGACTTCCCTTGTTTCCATTGTGGAAAACCTCTTGTTTGTCCCCTGACCCAGGAGCTTCTCACAGGGGCTGTGTTCCTCTCCAACAGGCTATCGGCGAGGCTGCACTCGGCACCTGGGGATGCTGCAACCAGAGTAGAGAAGCTGTTTTCCTGGCAGTTCTCTCTCCACCTGGATCAGGACGAAGGTGCAGGCCGTTGCTCTGCAGCTGGGCACTGCTGAGAGCTGCAGCTGGTGCCCAGATCAAAGACAGCTTTGTCTCCAAGGCCAGCGCTTCTCCATAGAGGAACCAAGATTTCTCTGCAGGTGTTCCCCAGGGTTCCTCATCTGCTCAGAATGCCCAGCTCCAGTGCCAGGCTGATGTCACCTCACAGCTGTCACTCTGTTGGTGCTTGCCTAGGAGTGCTGGAAATCTTCCTGGAACTATTGGAGAACAGGAAGCTTTGTCTCTCTCTGTTTGTGGTGCCCTGAGAAGGACTTGTACCGACACAGGCTCAGAAAGCTGAAACAAAACAATGAGAGCAACAGATGGAAGAGATTGGTTGATTGCCAGCAAGAAATGCACCAACTGCAGGGTGATTTTGGGGTAGTAAATCCCAGACAAGGTGTAACACACTTGGAGATGCAGACCCTCACAGCAGCTCTCACAGAGAAGCGCAGCAAAACCTCAGCTGTGTGCTGAAGGTGCAAATCCTACCGAGAAGGGCGTCCGTGGGGCAGAGTGATAAAAAGCAGGGCAGCCCCTCAGCTGTCTCTCTTTCCTTCCATGATACCACATGGGGGTGGGTGATGATGCAGGAGAGGAGCAGGTGAGTGAGGGGTGGGGGAAGCCTCCCAAAAAAGCTGCTTGAAGGCCTGAATGCTCTCAGAGGGGATGAAAACCCATGAAAAAAAAGGTAAGTATTAGTGTGAGGTATTCCAGCAGAGAAAAAGCTGTGCTCTTAATCGAGAGATTGCAGAGCAGTAGTAATGTGGATGCAAAAAGGTTTTGAAATTACTCTTATTTATAAATTAAACCCCACAAGACACACAAAGGAAACATCACTGGTTTTATTTTTAGTTTTTTCATTTGAATGGGAAGTCAAGGGGAATTTAGAGGCATATAGAGGCATGTGGGGGCCAGTGGAGGGTCTCCTGTGGGTATTTTAGTTGGATGGTTAGGGTTAGTTGTGGTTGGGGGGTGGGGGGGAAGCTTTGCAGTAGTGGCCTTTGGGGGGGGTTCCAAATAACCCTAAATAATCCTAAATATCCTAAAAGATCCTTTGGGAGACTCTCCAGAGGCCCTCCTGATCCCTCTATGTGCCCCCAAATTCCCCTTTGATACCCCTAGGTGCACCTTAGGTGTCAACCAATCCCCTTAAGAGGGATGGCAACACTGACCAGGTAGGGACTTCTCTTGCCCCTGTGTGTGGGGAGCAGCTGAGTGGGGCCCTCTTTGAAGGTTTTTCCATTTGTATTGAAAACAAAGAAACAAAAGAAAAAAACCCCAAAGAAACAAAGAAGGGCAACCCCCCCTCCCATGACAGACAAAAAGGAAGGTCCACTGTTTTTACTTGATACACATGTTATATTTATGCTTTGAAACCCTGCTTTGCTCTCCCTGGAATTTGCTTTTACATTCCAGAAGCCTTTCTATGTAATAGAGATACAGTGGAGGTGATTTCAAAGCCTTTTCACATAGCAATTAATATCTTTCTTCAACATCTAGATAAACGGGAGAGATTTTTAATCTTAGTGTGAGTTGGCTTCGTGCTCTCAGCGAAGACAAGATTTCCTTCCCCTAAAAGGACAGTGGCTTCATCCAGCTTGGCTACTTCCAACTGCACCCAGCAAGGCTCGGCTCCCCTCACTGCCTCCTGGCTCTGCTGATGTCAGCTCTTTGCTCTGCTTTTACTGGTTTCTGTGGGCTCCCTTTGGTGGCTTGGCTCCACACCAGGTTAGTGCCTTTGAAATGCCTGAAGGTTCTTGGAGGAGATTAAAAGCCCTAGGAGACCAGCAGACTCTGACCCTACCAACTCAACTCAATAGCTCTCCTGTTTAACTGGATGTAGAAGAATGGTATTATGTGGGAAGATGTTTTGGGATAGCTTTGGAAGACTATAGGAAAGGTTTGCCTTTGCTCAAGTTAGAGAAAGCTATGTTTTGTCTTTGAGAGTAATGTAAACACTTGGGAACTGAAGGAGAGAAACTGGGCAGAATTTGGATGTGCTAAAATAGTTTTGTTATTATGACCTATTGTATGCCTTAATTACACGTATGCCAGTAGAAAATGCCCAATTGAGATGTGCCACATGTGCCTTCTGGTAGACTATATAACTTTGCTGTATAATGTAATAAATGTCTTTGCCTGCTTACATCTGGTCCAGAAAGCACTGCTTGAGGTAATTAAAACATCTATGCTGCAACAAATGATCACCCTGGACAGAGGTAAGCGACTGGGGAAACTGGGGGTTGGTGCCTCCTTTTGATGAGCATGTATGGGTAATCAAATAACAAAAGATAACTTGATACTGGGAGTCATTACTTACACCTTGGAGGGGAAAAAAAGGGATGAAAAGACATGGGAGCGGGGAGCGATGGCGTTGTTCAGGGCAGCAACAAAAGTAAACAAAATTGTTACATCTTCCCTTACAACATGGGGACTAATTAAAGATTTTCCCTTACAACATGGGGACTAATTCAAGATTCTTTAGATCAATTAGCAGAGCATTATAAAGCTGTTACAATAGTAATCAATGCCATTTCACCAGAACAAAGCTCTTCTTTGACATCTATGGTAGGATGGTTTGTGTGGGATCAGGGGAAGTTCTTCACAGAACTTTAAATGTTTGACACCCTGTTGATGTTTTGAATGTGCGGGTGAGTGTGGGGACGACTGAGATGTAGAAAATATCTACGAAGCGAGCGGGAGTCCCAATCTGCGGTTCCACGTCTCCGCGAGGAGCGCAGCCAGAGACAGACGAAGCGAAAGTTGTGAATGGGTGCGTGGCCAGTCATGGAATGTTTAGGACCGGTCATTGTTATTGTAATAACATTTGTTATGTGTTCTGTACCTTGTAAAAAGGTGGTACCATGTTGTATTATGCCACTTTTTCCCCTTTTACATTTCACAATGTGTAAGGGATGAGGGGGATCACTTAAGAACTTATGAAATGTAGTATAGTCTGTGTGGAAGCAGGGGAAGCTCCTGCAAGAATTGAAAATGTTAGAAACCTTGCTGATCTTCTGAGTGTGTGGGGAGCATGGGCACGACTGAGACGTAGAAAATATCTACGAAGCGAGCGGGAGTCCCGATCTGCGGTTCCACGTCTCCGCAAGGAGCGTGGCCAGAGATGGACGAAGCGAAAGTTGTGAATGGGAGTGTGGCTAGTAACTGTATGTTTAGAACAGGTCAGCAAAGCAAGAGAATTTCCTTTCCATAAAAGGATGGTGGCTCCATCAAGCCTGGCTACTTCAGACTGGGCTCAGTGGGGCTCAGCTCCCCTCAGTGGTGCCTGGCTCTGATGAGGTTGGCTCTTTGCTCAGCTTTTTTTGGGTTTCCTTGGGCTACCCTCCAGGTAAGTGCCAGCCTCTTCTGTTTTCTGGGGTTCCTCTGTATCAGCTTGGAATGTTTGAAATGCCTGATTGTTCTTGGGGGGAATTAAGACCCCTAGGAAGCAGGATAACCCTGACACCCTCCCCAACTCCATAGCTCTCCTGTTTAACTAGGTGTAGAAGTGTGGCTTTAATCTGTCTGAAAAGAGGCTTTGAAATGAGCTACATGGGGTTCTGAAATATGTAAACTTATAGTGTGTATCTGTAATACACAAAGAATGGCTTTTCCTTTGTGTGTGTTGTGGGGTTTTAAAATATTCATTGGTTTGGGGGGGTGTGTATGTTTGTTTTTAAATTTGAATGGAAACCCTGAACAGTGGCTGGCTGAGCTCCTTCCCATGCACAGTGGCAAGAGACATCCCTCCGAAGTG